>NC_062533.1:6885514-7015514 GCF_022655615.1 Tachysurus fulvidraco
ACATATACAGTATAAACGAGCACTGAAATTACTACTGGCTCATTCTACAAAGCTCCAACCAAATAGCGTATGCAACTTTCCTCTGTAGATTTGCCTACCCACACACCCTCTCTCTCTCTCTCTCTCTCTCTCTCTCTCTCTCTCTCTCTCTCACACACCCACACAAACACACACACACATACACCTATACCGCTGTAGGCAGGAGTAACTGGGTCAGGCTCTGCACAAATCTCATTACCCGTCAGTGTGCCACCCTAACACACCATGGGTCCTGTAGCGGCGACCCGATACTTCAGACAGGACCTCAGGCAGAATGTAGATTTTTAACTGAGTTAAACTAAAGAATGGTTCACCGAGTACTCGATACCACTCTGTTTAATGTTATTGCACAGTGTTGGGTTTCTCTATAAGGAGGGGCCTTGGCTGGTGTAAGCTATCCAGCTTTGCTCTTTTCGCTGAAGTGTGAGGATGTCGCTCGCGAAGCTCGCGCCGTACGCAGCATGCGTCCTCGTCAGATTAGCGGGTGTCATCTTTCACTTGACCGCATTAAATTGCTGTCACACCTGAGAACCACACACACACACACACACACACACACACACACACACACACACACACACACACACACACACACTTTGTTTTTCTGAGTTTGTGAGGACCTTGAATAGACATCATTGTAGATAACAATTACACTTTTGAGGAGAATCAGAATATTTTGCCTTAATTTCTCAAAAAAGCCTCATTTCTTTATGGCATGGATTCCACAAGATGTTTAAAACATTGCTTTGAGAATCTGGTTCATGGTTAGAGGAGTTTTCAGACGTGCTTTCATGTTCTACCACATCCCAAAGGAGTTGGATTCAGATCCAGCGACCTGCAAGACCACCGAAGAACACTGAGCTCATCGTCATGTTCATGAGACTACTTTTGCTTTGTGATAACTCATGGTGAGTTATCATGCTGAAAATGCCATTAGAAGATGGACAGCAACAATATACAAACAAGCAGTAACGTTAAAGTGATGATCGATTGATACGACTACACCCAGAGTGCGTAAAAAAAAAAAATCCCCACACCGTTACACCACCTCCACCAGCCTGGACTGTCGACACGGATTCATGCTGTCGGTGCTAAATTCTGACCCTACCATCTGTGAGCCTTAGCAGAAACTGAGATTCATTACATCTGGCTACGTTTATTTCTGTCTGTATTTGCCTAGTTTTGCTGAGTCTGTGCTCACTGCAGCCTCAGCTTTCAGTTCTGCGCTGACAGAACTGGACCCTGACGTGGTCTTCAGCTCCTCATGGTTCAACATGCTCATTTTGAGATGCTTTTCTTCTCACCACAATTGTACAGCGTGATAGTCTGAGGTACTGTAGCTTTGACTGTAGCCTCTGATCCGGTTGACTTCCTTCATCAACAAATTTATTCTAATTTCATCAAGAAATTAGCAATGAAAGAAATACTCAGACAACCCACATGACAGTAAAGATCACGCCATGGTCAAAATCACTGAGATCACTGAGATTGTTTTCTTATGGCTGTCAACCAGAAACATACAGAATTATTAAATGTAAATGATGGTGTCAAATCTTTAAGCCACAGTCCTTACGCAGCAGAGAAATAGAAGGAAGATGACCGGGGCAGTGATTTGTCCTGCATCGTGTATCGCACTGAATGCCACAAAGTTTCCCTATGAAAAAAACTGTTTTGCATTATCACCTGAATGGTGTTGAAGGATATTCTGTGTTTAGATCGGCATTGTTCAGTACTGAGTGAGGAACGGAAATGTCAAAGTGTGAGATTTATTCTGGGCAGTGATGGATCTGTTGGATGGAGGATTGGGGTTCAAGGGGCTTCTTTGTGAGATAGACCACAGACTCTGTACTATGTTTAACAATTATTAATGTGCAACCTAGCTAGCAGGTGAAGAACTTGAACAACAAAATCACCAGCTAACTTACTTTAAATTTGCAAGCACTATAGACTAATACAATAACAGGCTTAAATAAACCCAAAACATAAGTTCACTTACAGTTCTCACTGACACACGTTTTATTAACTGGCTAGTTATCCTCCAGAAAGTGACGGACCACGTCTTTTTCTCATTACGGCCATGTGGCGCGCGTGCCCGCTCGCGGTGTCAAGCGCGTCCGCGCTATTCTCCCGGGATGCACTTGACGGCCTTTTTTGCAGCGGTATTTTTTTCTTTTTGGACGACCTAGTTAAGGCAGTAGGGTTTCCCAACTTAGGTGGGTCACCTTACCTGAAAAGTGGGCAGTGGTGGCTCAAGTGATTAAGGCTCTGAGTTAAAGGATCAGAATTCAAGCCCCATCACTGCCAAGCTACCAGTGTTGGGCCCCTCAGCAAGGCCCTTAATCCTCTCTGCTCCAGGGGTGCTGTATCATGGCATGGCTGACCCTACACTCTGGGTGCATTGGGCAGTGGTGGCTCAAGTGATTAAGGCTCTGAGGTAAACGATCAGAATACAAGCCCCATCACTGCCACGCTGCCAGTGTTGGGCCCCTGAGCAAGGCCCTTAACCCTCTCTGCTTGAGGTGTGCTGTATCATTGCTGACCCTGTGCTTAGACCCCAACTTCCAAAGCTGGGATATGTGAATAAAGAATTTCACCGTGCGTTAATGTCTATGTGACAATAATAAAGGCTTCTATCGATATCTACTGAATATATTTCAATATCTATATATTTGGTCAAAAGTGTTTATTTCAGTTGGAACGTTTTTGGACTGTACAGTTAACAGCATCTTTTTTTCTCCCTTTTCTGCTTCTGCATTTTGTCTGCTTCTGAAATATGTAAGTTGGTGGATTCCATTGAAGTTGTTCACCTATCCAATTTCTCCAGAGTGCTCTATAAGCATTTATTAACATGTACAAAAGGCAGCAATTAATAATCCCAGTTCAGTATCAGTATCGCTCAGTTAAACAGCATTTATCATTTCTGTCAGCGGCGTGCGGAGGATACACATTCTCCGTTCTGATGGATCCTGGTGCTTTTTTTCCCGATATTCCTAAGTATCACTGATCTCCTTCCATACCCCGCTTGGCGCTGTGCGTACGTCTGTTTGTTTTGGCACCTCTATCTCGTCTCAGTGTGGACACACCTGTGTTGACACCTCTTTCATCTGCAATAGTCGAGTCTGCCATCAAACACTTATGATATATGACCATGTTATCTTTCTCGCTGAGAGTCTCCAAGGAGAGAAGCTGCCAGATAATAGTTTGTTGGTTTTTTTTTTGCTTCACTGTCCTTTGTACACACGTGCAGACACACAAACACACATATTCATGTAAAAAAAAATTCAGTCTTGGTTTGCTTAGTCAGCTCTAAACAGCACTCGGTATTATTTACAGGATTAAAATTATAATCTCTGACTGTTTTTTTTTTTTAAATGTATTACTTGTTTGCAGCTTGTTAAGATGTTACATATAAGGAACACACATTTTTGTGTAGAAAAACTCGTCAGGACTCTCAATTTCGGGAAAAATACAGGCTTAAAATTATAATCCCTGATTTTTATTTATTTATTTTTAATTTATTTAGCAATTGTTTGGATGCAGATTAAACCTGTTAAATATAATGAAGCAGACAAACACACACACACACACACACACACACACACACACACACACACACACACACACACACACACACACACACTTGTTTGGGTTAAAACTTTCCTAGAAAATTCCTAGAAAATCCAGGATTGAAATTATAATCCCAGACTTTGTCGATTTTTTTTATTGATTCAGGCGTTTACAGAATAAAAAAAACATAATGAAGACACACACACAGACACACACACACAGACACACACACACACAATTTTTTTTTTTGTAGAAAATATTTAAATCCTGGTTTGACTAGTTATCTTGAAACAGCACTCAGAATTATGAATAGAAAAAGTCAGGATTAAAATTATAATCTTATGAAGTATTATTAAATATTAAATATATAATTATTAAGAGTTTGTTAAAAAAAATTAAGAGTCGTCTGGATACGGATTAAGACGCTAAACACAATGCACACACACACACACACACACACACACACAAACACACACACACACACACACACACACGCACACACACACACACACACACACAGGCTTGTGTTTGTCTAGTCATCTTGAGACAACACTCAGTTATTAGCATTTTTATTATTTCTAGAAAAATCCAGGAATAAAATGTAATCCCTGTCTTTTGTCTCATATATGATATCAGTTGTTTGGATACAGATTAAGATGTTAAATATTATGAACACACACACGCACTTGCACACCTGCGCAGGGATCTTTCGGAAGGAGATAATGACAGCCCGGGCTGTCAGGATGCCGCTGAGATTGTTGTGTGGAAGATCATTTGCAACACAGATATGTTCTTGTGCGCTCCACAAATCATACCAATTTGCTAGCATCAATTCACAACTTGGTGTTTACTATAACCTCTTAACAAAGCCTGTTTGTTCTGCTGCATGTTTTTGCACATTTTAGGTGCAGTTTGTTATGTTACAAGGTGCCTCCAAGACCTGCAGAAATCTTATCATACCTAAAAGATACACCTCTGAATTACAGCCTTATCATACAGTGGTCCTGGTTTCACCCTCAGCTGGAACAGATCTTTTTTCCCTAAAAAGTGACCCGGGTGACGGTTGTCGGATCGACCGAGCGGTTCTCCTTTAAAGCACTAAAAATGACAAACTGTTTCTTTTAGCGACTGCCTGTTTCTTTGTCCGTGTGGAATACAATTACAACGATCAATGATATTGATCTTAATGAGCTTCCGGTCCATCACTTCACGATCCTTCCACTAAAACGTGTAAACTTGCATACCTGAACAAACACACACACACACTCACACTCACACACACACACACTCTCACACACACACACACACACACACACACACACACACACACACACACACACACACACACACAATATGCTTTTGTACATAAACAAAGCCATGCTATAAAGCACCGCATGCTGATTTGATTTAGTGACAGCTTTCAGAATCTCTTCCTTCTCCCATCAACGTTCAACGTGTGATTACTGCATGTGTTCCCAAAGAGACAAGCAGCGAGTTTGTGTGTGTGTGTGTGTGTGTGTGTGTGTGTGTGTGTGTGTGTGTGTGTGTTTGTGTTTGTGTGTGTGTGTGAGGATAAAGAATCATGTATGCGGTATGTGCATGGAGATAGTCGAGCACTACGGAGGAATGCATTTGAAGAGAATCGCCGTGACGACTTTGCCTTATGTCGTGTGTGTCAGTGTGTGTGTGTGTGTGTGTGTGTGTGTGTGTGTGTGTGTGTGTGTGTGTGTGTGTGTGTGTGGGTGGTGATAAATCTTAAGTCCTCTCAGAGTTCAAACATACAAGGTCAGATGTTAAAGTGGGGGCATGCACACAGACACGTTGTTTTTAAAATAAAATCTTTTTGTGAGAACAACAAAATGTCCGGCAGATGCTTTCCAGTGCAAAAGGTACCTCAGGTCTTTCTATTTTTTTTTATCCCTACTAAAAGATATTTTGTAAGATATCACATGTAAGATAAGTTTTATGTGCATATTGTCATATGGTCATATTGTGCATAAGTCATATGGTCACATGACTCAGCCTTGCATCACTATTAAAGTCCTGGCTTTCACGTATTCCTCTAACGTATAACATGAACATGTGAAGAATAACAATACATGTTTATATGGAATAAAAAGAGGAAAAGAGCATTTTGATGTGTTTACCCAGCCGTAATCCGATATCGATTAAGGATACACTGATGATACAAGTCCAGTAAAGATCTTTTTTTTTTCTTTCTTTCTTTTTAAGGTGCCACATTTAGTAAAGAGCTGCTGGTAAGTTAAATAAAAAGCAGATCCTCTTGGGAGCTGTGGCCATCCAGGACTTAAGTGTGACACCTCTGTGTTAGCTCAACCAACGAACGTTATGGCAAAGTTTATATTAACAGACCACCCGGCGTTTTAATAAAGCTCCTGTAGAGTGTTCACATTTCGGGGAGTGAATCAAAACGCCACTGTTTCTTCTTCCTCTCGGCTAAAACTAATTATAGCGCAGCCAGAAAAGTTCACCACAAGAAGATGAGTGTAATAATGGTCCTCTCCCTGTATGTGTGTGTGTGTGCATGTGTGTGTGAGAGAGTGTGTGCGTGTGTGTGTGAGAGTGTGTGTGTGTGTGTAATGGAGTCGTTTAACAATTTGAATTTAATCAGGTGTGATGTGCACCATGTTCTTTGGATCTAAATTAAAATCTGCACAAATGAGGGGTGAGGTGAGAGAGAAGGAGACAAGGAAAAGAGGTGATACCTGGGGAGTGTCTATTCTCTCTCTCTCTCTCTCTCTCTCTCTCTCTCTCTCTCTCTCTCTCTCTCTCTCTCTCTCTCTCTCTCTCTCTCTCTCTTTCGCTTTATCTCTTGCCTCTGAGCAGTGGAATGCGCTATGAGCCGAGCAGATAAATATGTACGGTTGTTAGCTGCCATTTTGGATCAAAGGCCGTGCTAATTCCCATTAACGGAGAAGTATGTGAAAGTCGTATCAGCGGATGCCATTACTAAACACTATAACACTTTGGCAACTAATCAATGACTAGCAGCTCGTTAAGGGCTTTACACATTGTGCTGTTTTTCAAAAGAGATAATGAGTCTCTTTATGACCCTCTGTTTTCTGATGTTAGCTTTTATACCTTAATGCGCACTTTCCCATCACTATTGAACTGAAGAGTGCACCGGAGGGAACGCTTGTATGTGTGTGTCTGTTTGTGTGTGTGCGTGTTGTGTGTTTTGTGTGTGTTGTTTGAAGTTCTGATTCAGATTGCCATGCACTCTAAGGGCTAGCTTGAAGAATGGGCACCATTATAGCGAACTGACCTTTACGTAGCTTGGAAAAAGTGAGAGTCATTACAGACAGGCAGTGCTCCGGTCAGCCCTGTGCATTGTAGAGCGAGGCCTTTACCGGCTCATCACAGCCTACAGAGGCACATTTTAAAGTGATGAAGCCTGCGCACGGCTCCTGGCAGCCAATTCTCAGGTCATTTCAAAGCAAAATTGCTGGACATTTACTGAAACAATTACTTCAAGGGGCTCTTCTAAATGGAAAGGGTCAACACATGGACACTGCTTCCAAGATTCATAGGTATTACTATGGAACTTACGCTATGTATTCAAGTGCCCAACCTCCAACATGTAAAAGCCAAAGAAAATGCTCCTCGACGTAAAATTCCTACGCGTTAACCATTCTTACTTAGTAAGTAAGTCTGTCTTCTTTCTTACTTGTTTTCGGAGTGACATTAAATCAACATGGCTGCACACAGCCTCAGAAACAAAAAAAAAACAACACCTGTATTTGCTTCAGAACAATCAACATACAGACATATTTGCTTTGTAAATCTTAAACACTGACTATACTGATATACATCACTCAGCAGAGACAGATGGAAAGCAAACAAATGTCCATTTCCACTACTTTATATACCATAAATATTATAGCACAGTGATTTTTTTTCTTTACATATCCCAACTTTGGTGGTTGTGGTCAGAGTGGAGGATCACTCCTGGAGCAGGGAGGGTTAAGGGTCTTGGCTCAAGGCCCCAATGGTGGCAGCTTGGCAGTGATGGGGCTTGAACCACCGAACTTCCAATCAACCCAGAGCCTTAACCACTTGAGTTACCACTGCCCCGACACTGTTTAGCAGGTGTCATCACTTACAAAGTCAAAATAAATGCAGCGTTATTTACTCATTAACTCATTATCTATTAGGTATGCGATGGAACCAGAGTGTCCTGCGAACACTGGGTGTGAGGAAGGAATAGGTTCATCAACATGGCAGGACAGGATTAAGTACATGTAATATTAACAGTCTACAATTAATGTTAGTAAGCAATTGTGAGACAATTTATTACTTATCCATCTAATTGCCATCAACTGAGTTCTTGAATGTGGATCTTCACCAAACTGTAGTCAGAAATTTGGAAGCAGAATGACTTTGTTTTGCTGTAATCATTGCCCTTCACTGGAATTCAAACGCTCCAAGCTGTTCCAGCATGACGATGGCACTACGCACAAAGCGAAATGGCATAAATGTAAATGGAAGTGAGTCTAAGAACTCAAGTGTCCTGCACAGAGCCCTGACTCTGCTTCAACACCTCTAAACACCTTCAGGATGAACTGGAACACCAACTGAACCCCAGACCTCCTCACTCTTACAACATCAGTGTCTGATCTCACTAATGCTCTTGTGTCTAAATGATCACAAATCCCCACAGCCATGTTCTAATATCCAGTGGAAAGCCTCCTCGGAAAAGTGGAGCTTGTTATAACAGCCAAGGGCGAATAAGTCTGGACTGGGATGTTCAACTAGAATGTACTTTCGGTCATATAGTGTGTAAGCATGTATCCATCCTGTTTTAAAGAAATAATATTGTAGCATGTTATATGGTCTTATTTTTTCTTTCATTATACAGTAATTCAGACAGTAATATGTTTCAATAGATAGATATCTTCAATAACAGATAAAACGTGCAAAATAACTTACCGCTAATGTACAAAAAACAGTCAACAACATAATCAATCGTGACTGAGTCTACAGGAAGTGAACAAGTGAAGAAATTTACACAATTTTAATATATTAAACGTAATACACCGTAATAACATAACATATTTTCATCCTAATTTAGCCTAATGATGTGTGATACGGTTGTGTTCCTGTGTTAGGTATGAGAATCCATAGAAAAAGAAATAAACTAGATCACAGCATGGCAGGGCGCCATTACAGAATGTTTTCGGCTTCCCGTATTTGTTTCCATTTTCATCTTGCCAGGTTGTAGAGTTTAGGTTATTAGTTTAGGGCTATTAAACTTGAATCAGCTTACCAGCAAACAGACAACTTTGCATTTGTGGCTCATGAACAGAAAACAACATCATTTCAAATATGCAGTTTGATACTAGCTTAAGTTCCAAATGCTTTGCAAAGATATTAGAATGTTGAATATATGGCAGATGTAAGAGCTTTATATCTGGTGGCCTAGGGCAGAATTCTGGAGCGTTTTTCGAGAAGAGAGCTGATTGTCACACCGAGTTAACGCTTAATGCTAATACGAGCAGCCTTAGTGTTTCTTCATCAGCTATTCTCATCAGCAAGCAAGCAAAGACCTACTCATCAAATCACTTAACAAATCAGCCCTCCCTGCTGTGTGTGTGTGTGTGTGTGTGTGTGTGTGTGTGTGTGTGTGTGTGTGTGTGTGTGTGTGTGTGTGTGTGTGTGTAAGTGAGTGAGTGAGTGTTAACGTCCTCATTTTGAGCATTTGGTCGAAGCAAAGGTCGCTCAGATGTTTTTATAATCTCTTATTAGTTGTGATTCGCCTAGCTGTGGATTGTAAACAGTTTACTCCGAAGTGGCAACCATTCAGAATTTCAGTTCTGTTTTAAATTCTGTCTCACAAGCAGCTATCCTCGTTTAACCCACATCTAACACCGTTGTGCTTCTGTCTAAACTAGAATTGTCCTCAGATAAAACCTGGTTCATGTTCGGGAAAAATCAATCAGGCCCTGAAATCACGACCTGTAATATGACATGTCAGGGACTTGCAGGAGGCTTTCCTGGCTAACCCACAACATTATTAGCTCATTCAGTAAGACCACAGCACAGTTGAACTCTTACTCTTATGCTGGTTCATAAGGTGTGGATATCCTTTCTATACATTTTCATACCGTAGTGCTGTCTGCAAAGCAAATCACAGGTTCCTGTTCAAGATATATGACGCAATACACAAATATCATAAACCAAGGCATTCAAATTCTTCTATCTAGAGAAAGGAATTTGCATAGATGTGACTTCAGTAGTGAGGGAGTGTATGTGGACCAGGCGTTTCTCAGAAACTCAGCAAGAAATTCTTCTCCTTAGAATCAGAAAATGTTTAAAAAAAAAATGTAATAAATAATTTGGGTTTTGACAATGATTCAGGATATATTCACTGTATAGGATATACACACATACCTTAAATACACACTGGATATACATACGGCCTTGTTATTGGAAACGTTCTCTCTCTGTCTTTCATTCTGACTGCAGGTGCATACAAAACCTACTGTTATTAAGCTGCTAAACCATGTAATTAAGTTCGGTTCCTTTCTGTCTGTTTATTTTCATCCCATTCAGACCATTTGCTCATCAGGCAGGGGGATCAGTATGCCAATAAACAGTAGTGTCCACCTGTGTTTGTGTGTGTGTGTGTGTGTGTGTGCGTGTGTGTGTGTGTGCATGTGTGTGTGTGTGTGTGTGTGTGTGTGTGTGTGTGTGTGTGTGTGTGTGTGTGTGTGTGTGTGTGTGTGTGTGTGTGTGTGTGTGTGTGTGAGTCCAGGAAGATAGACGTTAGTGCAGAGGGCGACTCACGGTTATCTCTATGGAAGCAGAACTCTAACACACACACACACACACACACACACACACACACACACACACACACACACACACACACACACACACACCTTTCTTCCAGCCATCAAATTAAACACACAACTCGACCAGCACACATACTCACACTTCTTGGACGCTTTATGGACGCAGCAGAGCCACCAGGGGCCTCAGATATCACGGAACATCAGGCCTATTTTCTTTATGAATCTCCGGTGTGTAAAAAAAAGCACTCGAGGCGATGGAAATGACAGGAGTCTTTTCGTTCGTCAGAGGGAGCCCAGTGCAAATAACAGTTTACAGAAATCATTCTGGTCCAGTAGTGTGGAGAGAGAACTCATATTCACAATCCAATAAACACAATCCCCCACTCATCGCCTGCAGCAGATCTTTATCTAATAATCACTAATGAGCACTCATTGCTTGGAGTGGCACATTACGCTAACTGATTTTTGTAACCTAGTTTATTATCCTTAAAGTTCCTCATATAATAACCATTGATTAATCTGAGTGGTAAGTGGAATTTTTCCAACATGTATTCTTAATTAGCAGACTAATTAGCACTGTGTATGTGTACGTGCACATAAAAAATAACCCACCCAATTAAAACAGCGTAGAGTTTACCTGAGGGCTCGTGCTTTGTCCTAATAGGAACGAACAGCAGAGGACAATAAAGAAGAGAAGAAAATTTAACTCCGAGGCTGAAAAATCTGGGTTTAAGATGATGTACCAAATCCATTATCCATTTTAAACCCCATGCAAAAATAACACGCGTTAATGTGTGAGCATGTGTTTATTATCATTTATTATTTTTATATTTTTATTTGAAATAAAAGCTGTAATGAAGGTGAATCTATACATATAAAGACCATGTTACACTAAGTGTTCGTATAAATGCCACAGAGAAGCAAAACATTGTCTCTAACCTGAGCCAATTACTTTCTTCTGGGAGCAAAACAATGCTAGCCAACGACTATTAATAGCGACTAAACAGAAAATTGATAAATTTTTACTTTTGAATTTTGAAAAATTGACTAAACTAGAACTATTGTTAAAAAAAAAACTATTATAAACATCTTATAAGACTCTAAAGCTAATGTTACATAACAACTATTATCAACAGCTAAATAAACTGTATAGCTAATGCTAATCAACAACAATTATCAACAGCTAAATAAACTGTAGAGCTAATCTAATCAACAATTATCACCAGCTGAATAGACTGTTAAGCAAATGATAAGTAGCAATTATTATCAACAGCTAAATATACTGTACATCCAATGCTAAAAATTATTAAGCTGAATAAGCTGTAAAGCTAATGCCAACCAGCAACTATTAGCAACAGCTAAATAGACTGTCAGCGTAGAAATGAGGACAAATTGAATAGATAGTAATATAAATTTTTTACAGTATTAGTTGTTAGTGATTAATAATGTAATTGACACAGAACAGAAAATATGTTGGTTTTGTTAGCTGCACCATTAAGATGGATGGATGGATGGATGGATGGATGGATGGATGGATGGATGGATGGATGGATGCTGTGAAATGTGGTGCAAAAGTAAACCTTTTACTTTTACTGTCATCCTTTTTTTCTTTATTCTTTATTTTTGGCTTAACACATTTAGGTCACATTAACTGTGAAAACACAGAGGTACCTCTGAGGTAATTCTGAGGAAATCGCATACAATGGGGAATTTGACTGACAGGTAGTGATTCTCATCTCAGGTAATACAAACTCTACTGCTACCAAGCATGAGATGTGAACAGGGGGTGCATTACACAGTGTTGTATACACATTTGTAGAGCAATTTTTTGTCACACAGCATTTGTGTAAATGTATGTGTATGTGTATGCTTGTGTTTGTGAAGACAAAGAAAAAGAGAAGGCATCATTTCTGCCGAGCGTCCCGCGGCGTTCTTTTGAATAAGCAGCACTCTGGTGGTGGCGTGTGCTCTATAGTGAGAATGATGAGACTGATCAATGTAAATAGCTACTGGTCAATAATCACACTCCACATCCAATGGCAGCATGGCACACTAATTCATCCTCTTTCTCCAATGAGCTCTAATAATGAGGCATAGCTTTTGGAGAGCGGAAGATGCGAAAGCGGGAGCTGAGTCAATACACCCATTCAACAAATGAGGCACACTCCCACTCCATCTCTCCCACCGCTAACTGTGTAATTGTTTTGCCTTTAATAGCAGCATAATGAGCGAATGCAAGCCATTTATTTGTTCTTTGTGTGTTTCTAACGCGATTCCCTCTGGCATTGTAGCTGACTCTCTTTCCTATCCCGCTTTGCATTTCTTTCTTTCCCTGTCTCTCGCCACCTCTGTTTCTTTGTTTCGTCTCCCTTCGTCTTCATCGCACACCTGGATGCCTGCAGGTATAAGCCTAAACATAAATAATGCAGAAGAGTGTTAGGGTACCAGATATCCTATCCTTTCTTCTCTCTACTTCTACTCTCTCTGTGTCTCCCTCTTCCTCTCCTTCACCCTTCCTGTCTCAGTATGCATGTTCCCCACTTCCTTGCTCGATGTCCTCTCCTCTCAAATGAAGCCACAATTCCCTCATGGCCTAGTGAGGATGTCACTTTGTTGTATGCTCATGTATCTTTTTTTTTAAGATGCTTGTTGCCAAGAGGAAATAGTATGCTGACTTATATGTATCCCCCCACCACCTCCCTTTGTCTGCCCTCAGTGAGCTTCATAGACTGTGGTAAAGGTTCCAGTCTGCGCTTTGAGAGCAGTTACCCCGCGGATTTCCGGATAGGACAAGACGGCACGGTGTACGCCACAAGAACTCTGCGCATATCAGACAGAAAGGAAAGGAGCCTAGAGATCAGCGCAAAAGATAAGGAGAGACAGGGGGTGTGGCTAACTCAAGTCTCCTTCACACTACCAGACACACCTAAACAGGTAAGTCTAAGTTTATATCACTTTTTTTTCTCCATATCGTCTCAGTCATAAGCAGTTCCACACAAACCATCGTCCAGACTTATCACTGTGTAAATGCTTTATGATAAAATAGGTTAAAAGATATGGCATAGTAAAATCTATTTGTTTTCAAGTCTAAATTCAAGCTTAATGACTTTAAAAAGAGAAATATCAAATTCAGGCTAAAGTCTTCTGATTGTGTTAATATTGTGATATTTGTTATTCACCTAATATCAGACAAACCAAAAAATATATATATATGAAATAAAAAATATATGTTTACTGTGTGAAAGTTAGGTAAGACTTTTCTATATATATATATATATAATTTCAATTATGGATTATTAGATGGTGTGGTGATGGAAACCAAAGTAACTTCACATAATATAAAATATATTTGCATTAAAGTCTTAAATACGTGTCGTGATTTTCATTTCATAAGCTTGAATTTATCAGGAAAATTCACATAGCTAATAAGATGTGTTCACATTTATGCAGCGTTGGGTTTCATTTACAACACCCACAATGTATTGTACTCTGTACTCAGTCCACAGTAAAGCATTACCGCTGCCCTAGCACCCTGAGAATAGTGCTCTAATTAAGTCTTAACTGTGCTAAATTGTGGTCGAGGCAGAGGAGGGGGATACGGTAGAGGAGATGTGCTCCCTCAGCTAGAGATCAACAGCATTACTTACTCTCTCAGAAAGAGAAAGTGAAGAATGCTGCTGTGCACATACACAGGCAGAAGAGAGATGGGAATGGGATAGAGGTGGCGGTGTGTGTGGGGGATGTGGAGGGAGTATAATGGCAGGTTTTTGGAGGAAATGAACAGAAAATGAGCTGGGACAGGAGAGAAGGTGGGTAGAAACATAACAGTAAGAAAAAGCAAGTGGGTGTTAGTAAAAAGCGACGGAAAGAAAGGACGAAAGATACAAGAGGGATAATAGGTGAAAGAGAGCAAGCGAACATAAAGTGTCTGTGTACAGAGACAGAGAGAGAGAGCACTGTATGAGCCTCTTGTTGATCTTCATGTTGTTGCTGTTGATATTAACGTTGTTCTACTCTTTGTAATTGTAATGGCCTGGCTCATCACCCGAGTCATATCTACACCAGCCAGAGACTGGAGACACAGGGAGAAAGACAGAGAGTCTGCCTTTCTGCCAGCACTCTTCTGCCCACACTACTGCACTGCCATTACCATCAATATTTAACCAGAGGGATAGAGAGATTGTGTCAAGAGGGACTTACAATCGAAACTGAATCGAAATCAAATGCACGGGAACACGCACACATACAAACACACACTCTCACACACTCTCTGTTTCCTTGTGAGGACCTTCGATCGACATAGTTATTAACGATAACCTTAACCACAGGAACAAAAAGGAAACATTCAGCTCTTTTTTTAAGCTGTATTCCTTGTGAAAACCAGCTAAAGGTCTCTACAAAGTCAAGACTGTCAGCTATTCCTACCTTTTATGAGGACATTTGGTCCCTGCCACTGTATGGAACATGCATACTCTTTTATATCTCTCGTATTTGTTTACTTTTTCCATGACATGGTTTATTAACTCAGCTAATACGTGTATTATAAGTCTGCCAATAATACGGCTGCGCACTAATCCTATAATACAACTTCACAGAGACGAGCTAAACGTGCTCAAAGGTCATAATCATCGAGTATTCCTGTCATCATGAGGACATTTGGGCTCGTAATGCTAGAAATACTTAGGAGTTAATGCATGCCCTGCACACAGATGTAGTGGCACAGATGTAGTAATGTTAAGCATGCGCTGTGTGCCTTCGTTCCTACCTTAATAACCGGTTAGTGCCTAGAGGGCTTTTTTATTCTGCTGCCCTTGGAAACCTGAGTGCAATCGCACCGTTCTAGTCAAACATTCACTCTAGTGTGTCTGGTCTTGAATCACATGCTCTCTCTCTCTCTCTCTCTCTCTCTCTCTCTCTCTCTCTCTCTCTCTCTCTCTCTCTCTCTTATACACAGATAATGGAAAAGCTATACTCTAAGCTCTACAGAATAAATGCACTACATAAAGTTAATCTGTCTTAAGAATGTGATCTCTGCGAATAGATTCCTGCTACAAAAGCTTCACCCATACAAATGCTTACACACGCGCATACTCATTATACACATGCCTACACACACACACACACACACACACACACACACACACACACACACACACACACACACACACATACACATACATCATGTAGACATGTGTGCATGGACATATGCGGTAGGTTTTATGTTTTATATCAGGAACCTGAGTCAGTGAAATTTATGACCACATTAAAGAGAGTAAAATTAATGCTGTAAATATTTAGGTACACAGACAGGAGGGGAAAAGGCTCTGTGTGTGTGTGTGTGTGTGTGTGTGTGTGTGTGTGTGTGTGTGTGTGTGTGTGTGTGTGTGTGTGTGTGTGTGTGTGTGGTAAGGTAAGAGAGAGAGCAGAGCACAGAGAACACAGAGTGCAGTACCCAGGGGTGTGCCTGAGGATCTAACAGAGTTATTCGTGTTTGCAGGTGCCTGAGATCATGTTTCCATGGCGCAGCGTCGTCGTCGGGGGCGATGGTAGCATGAGCCGCGTGAAAAGAGACTGGGTCATTCCTCCCATCAACGTCCCTGAAAACTCCCGAGGACAGTTCCCAGAGGAGCTTGTCAAAGTGCGCGCGCGCACACACACACACACACACACACACACACACACACACACACACACACACACACACACACACACACAAGCATAGACATAAATCCATACAGAAACAGTAGAATATTTGTATGAACTGGCTTTAGATTATAATGTAATGTGAATAAATTTATTGTTGCCATCTCTTAATGACTTAATGATACGGCCTCACTTAGCTTGGACCTGTATGCGTTCTGAAACTTAATACAACTTTTGTCACACCGATTTGCAGTAAGGAAAGTAAAAAAAAAAAAAAGACAGCCTCTTTGTAGTGACCTCATTCTGCCTTGTCACAGAGGCTCCAGATCGTCTGTTGATGTGTTGGCAAAAAATGCTTGTAAACTCAATGCGGGCACAATCTTCAATTATGACACATCACAGCTTCACTAATTTGTGTATTACGAGGCATATCGATATCACAGAGTGTTCCAGGATAATAGAAGTGCTTTGTCTTTGCTCTGAGAAAATTGCACTCAACTGATTCATTAAAAAGGATTTCAAAGTTCTGTTTTTTTATATTCTGGCTTTTATGATTTTCTACAAGTGTTATGTTTCGACATTAACATCTATTATTTTCAGAAAACACACTCACACTAACACACACACAAACATATTACAATATAATGATTATGTGTGTTAACATTCTACAAAAATGAATCACATAATGAATTACAAGCAGACTAAAACATGAGTGTTTTTCAGATCCGTTCAGACAGAGATAAGATTAACACGCTGCGCTACAGTGTGACGGGACCAGGAGCTGATCAGTCTCCTACCGGCCTCTTCATCATCGACCCCATCAATGGACAGCTGTCTGTCACTAAGCCTCTAGACCGAGAACAGATCTCCAATTTCCATGTAAGCATGTTTGTATCTTTGTGTGTGTGTGTGTGTGTGTGTGTGTGTGTGTGTGTGTGTGTGTGTGTGTGTGTGTGTGTGTGTGTGTGTGTGTGTGTGTGTGTGTACGTGTGTGTACGTGTGTGTGTAACAGGTCACAGTGTTGCATGGTTTTGTCTCTTTACAAATAATGCTATAAGTGTGTCCCTTAGGGAAATGTGTCTGATCTGCAGTTTGTGTGGCAAAATTTTTTTTTAGTTGCCCTGATGAAGGTTAGGGTTAAGTTTGTTTACAGTTCTGTGAGGTGCATTCATATTTAGAGGGTTTTAGAGGCCATTCTGCTCCCTTTATTTGTGTGTGTGTGTGTGTGTGTGTGTGTGTGTGTGTGTGTGTGTGTGTGTGTGTGTGTGTGTGTGTGTGTGTGTGTGTGTGTGTGTGTGAGTCCCACAATCCCGCATACCAGCGTTGAGACTCTAATACTCCCATTAAACTGCTTATCCTGGTTACCATGGCAATCTGAGAATGCAACTTTTGCCCTCTGTTTAAAATAAGAGGGGAGTAGTCAGATTTTTGAGCTTAGAAAGAAGAGCTTATCTTAACACACACACACACACACACACACACACACACACACACACACACACACACACACACACACACACACACTTTGATAATGAGGACAGCACATATACACTCTCCCCCATATTACGAGCAATAAGCTCTGCCTGCCCAAACCGTTACTATTAATCTGTCACTATATGCTCTGTACATCATTTTACACAGAACACTTTAAAGGTCAGGGGTAAATGAGATACAACAACAACAACAGGTATCTCTTGTCTTTCATGATATCTGAACAGGTCTTATTTAGATTTTGTTTATGTGTGTTTGTCAAAGTAATTTTGAAACCTAAAAGAAATCACTATGCATTACTGCACCCAAGCACCGCTTGACTAGTGTACATTAGTTGTGCACTAGATTTATAGGGCATTATGGGTAATAAGAGTTCTCAATCCACAGAGAGTTTGGACAAAATGGCTAGTGCACTATGGGATGGTAAAAAGGGAAGCGCTTCAGACACGGCAATTGTCTTGTGTTCACTGGCTCCAGGAGCTAATCAAAGCCAACATGGGGGCTGAAACGTTTGTAATTGGTTAAGTGCTGCACCTAATGAAAATGGACAGGAAGCAGGGCTTGCCACATCTTCAGTTAAATAAATAGCCTGGTACTAGCCCTGTTTTTGGAAATGAACTGAAGCCAGTTGGCTTTAATGTTTAATGAAACGTCTCCTGCTATTTAATTCATTTGCAATTTTTTTATTTAATGTCTTTAATTCAATGCTTAATTCCTCTTTGGTGGCATAAACCTTGGATAATTAAGAGAGATTGGGAACACTTATTCATATTTTTGTACCATAATCAGTATCAAGGCATTTTATTTATTGCTTTATTTTCAGCCAGTTACTGTATATTATATTATATTACATTTTATTATATTATATTGTATTACAGTTTCAGCTGCTGTTTCATTATATAAGTGGTGCTTTTGGATCTTGGTTGCTGTTCACAGAACTTTTGTCATGATGTCATGTTACTCTGCTTATTATTATTATTAAGTTTGACATTTTTTGAGTTAACGTCATGTTTGTGTTTTGCTCCAGCTGCGCGCTCATGCTGTGGACATTAACGGCAATCAGATGGAGAATCCCATTGATATTGTCATCAATGTCATCGACATGAACGACAACAGACCGGAGTTTACTCATCAGATCTGGAACGGCACGGTGGACGAGGGTGCCAAACCAGGTACTTTAGTCCACACACGCTCCCGCTGTTGAAATTCGCAGCTGAAATTCTAATCCTCGCTTATATCACGAGCGAGTTTGCTGCACCTGCTAGTTGTTGGTCTGACAGATGGCCATCGTTGTAAGAAATCCAAACCAAATCACTGTTTCTCTCCTCTGCATGAAGGCACTTTTGTGATGACAGTCACATCACAAGATAAGGATGACCCCAACACAGCCAACGGCATGCTGAGATACAAGATCCTCTCTCAGAGTCCTGAGACTCCGTCCACCAACATGTTCACCATCAATAACAAGACAGGAAAAATCATCACCGTAGCCGCAGGCCTCGACAGAGAGGTGTGTGTGTGTGTTTGTGTGTGTATGTGTAGAAATGTTTTCTCCAATGTCAACCTCTAGCAATACCATCCTTCACTATTTTTATTCCCGCTGTGGTGTGTGTGTGTGTTGTGAGTAGAAAGTGTCCCAGTACACTCTGATCATCCAGGCCACTGATATGGAGGGAAATCCGACATACGGCCTGTCCAACACTGCTACCGCCATCATACGGCTGCTTGACGTCAATGACAACGCCCCAGAGTTCACCAGAGACACAGTGAGTTCATTGTACATGTCCACCTACTTCTAAACAAAGTGAGAAAACCAGAAACAAAAAAAAAAACAGTTCCCTATTCATTCAGACACACAAAAAGTTTTTGTCTTTGTCCCAGTTTGAAATCAGTTGAGATGTGAACTACCTACAAAATTGCTCTGAAATTTGTAGATAAACTTAAACTTGTTTTGTACTCCATGGAATTCAAAGTCCAAAGCAGAAGCGGAAGCTTCGTTTCGGTATTCCAGGCTCTGGATGTGTGCACTGAATGTCTCACTGGCCACGACATTATTAACCCTGCTAAAGAAACTTTGTTGTTTGAATGCAATCGTTCATTCGTATTGCCATGACGTTCTCCGAGCTTGTACCTGACGCTTTCCCACAGCCTCCAAATGTCACAGCTAGTGCTACTGAACCACAGTATCAGGGGACAGTACTGTTACATTTGATTTCTTAAATGTGTCCTAGCACATCCATCTTAATCGGCTAAAGCAGATGTCAGCAATGCTAATCTTTAGGGAGACGGCATCAGAAGTTAATTCTGGCAGCTAGTAGAAACACAGGAAGGTTTGGCAATGGATTTTATTTCACTGTAAGACACATTTGCCTTCAGAGTCCTTATAAAGCACCATGTAGGAGACTGAAGTGAGTGTACAATGTAGAGAGGTAAAGTAGACCCAAATGATCATAATAACAACGCTGAGGTTACTGTGAAGCGAATTTGTTACATTTGTCACATGGTTGTTTGCACAGTTTGAGAACAGTGACATACTTCCATCGCAATTCACCACCCTATTAATGATGAGTCTCTCTCTCTTTCTCTCTCCCCCCTCCCTCCCTCCCTCCCTCCCTCCCTCCCTCCCTCCCGCCACCGATTCTTCTCACCTTAGTTTTACGGAGAAGTGCCTGAGAACCGTGTGAATGTGATTGTGTCTAATCTGACAGTAACAGATAAAGACAAGCCAGGCACACCATCCTGGAACGCGGTGTATCGCATCACATCCGGAGACCCAACCGGACGCTTCTCCATCCCCACTGACCCCACCACCAACGAGGGCCTTGTGACGGTGGTTAAGGTAAATTCGTACACAATTTATTTGGCCCTGTCTCCAGTGATTTCACACATACACAGTTAACAACAGAGCAAAAAACAGTTCCCATAGAAACAACGCCGGTCAACAGCGATAAACCATTCTAAGTGTTTTAATCACACAAAGAGCCATTCAGTAATTATTAGTCCTCTCTGGGTGTTTATAGACACTAATATCCTCTTATCATAAAGGGAATTTGGTCTATTTTATACCATTGTATAATCGTTTGTTTTGTTCCTACGTGTGTGTTTTTCTTAGCCTGTAGATTACGAGATGAATCGTTCGTATTTGTTAACCGTGGTAGCCGAGAACGAAGTGCCGCTGGCGGGAGGGATCCACCGTACACGCCAGTCGACAGCCACCATTTCCATACGCATCATCGACGTGAACGAGAGTCCCAACTTTGAGCCCAACCCCAAACAGATCAAACTGGATGAGGGACTTCCTGCAGGGTCGATGCTCACCACATTTATTGCTCACGACCCTGACAGACACATGCAGCAGAGTATCAGGTAGACAAACACACACACACACACACACACACACACACACACACACACACCCACATAACATAAAATTACATAAGTCAGTGCTGCATGACAGACACATACAGCAGAGTGTCAGGCAGAGACAGACACACTCTCTTCCACATAAACATGCGCCCACACACTCACTTATAAACCGTCTCAGCCTCAGACACTTTGAGGTCTGAAGCTTTGAAGCTGCCACTGAAGCTTTGAGGTATATATTTACCACAACACTTTACCACAGTTTTAAAAACTTTCCGATTTTATTCTCATCAGCTATACATATGCACCTTAGGCCAAACCTTGAATGCTGTGACAGCAAGAAACTTTTCAGATAAAGTGTCACTGGATTACAAAAAAAAGTGGGGTTTTGTTTTGTTTTATAGTGTGGAAAAAGTTTGAGTTCTTCAGGTTGGTAAAGTTCGAGCGTTATGTTTATGGTGTTCAAATTTGCAGCTTTAAATTGTAAACGGAGTTGTGCCAGGATTCACACATTCACATTTGGTATGGAAGTTGCATTGCACAGAATGGGATAATATTTATTCTGTCTAGTCTGTGTATGTATATATATATATATAGATATATAGATGTATATATTCATAATGACATTCCTTTTGTACAGCTATATCTGTCATACCATACTGTATCATACTTATATAAAATATATACCCTTATTCAGTTCTATTTACATATTACTACACCTTCTGTATAACCTCATACCCTTATATATTACACTGCCACTTGTAAATAAGCCATCTATGCACTTCTGGTTAGATGCTAACTGCATTTCATTGGCTCTGTACATGTACCTTGCACAATGACAATAATGTTGAATCTAATAATTGAGTTTATTTTCTCTGTATTTACACTGTGACCTGTTTTTGTATGACAGTCCTAATGTTTAGGGTACTGTAACATTCTTTACATGATATTTGGGCAGAGATTTTGGAATATAAGCTGTTATTGTCATTTCAACCATATATAACTGACGCAGTTAAATGAAAAAAAAAAAAAAAATGTTTTTCTTTCAGTGGCGCTACACAAAATGACATAAAGCTACATAAAACAACACAGAGCTAAGGACTTAAAATATCCAGAGTGTCCGCTACAGGCTACTGCTGCGCCACCATCTTGCATGCACAGATTCTTGCAGTGTGGCATCAGGCAGCAGCGCAAATCATGCAAATAAAGGGGTGAGCAAATCACCAGCCCTGTGGCAAGCAGATTTTTACGGTGGTGTGAAGCACCGTAGTGCTAGCTCACAATACGTTGGGATGTCTAATAGATGTATGATATGTGTACTTAACAGATATCGGTTCAAATAAACACTGACATCTGTAGATCGTATTGGAATATTTTATTCAGAATTTTTCACAATGTTTGCCCCGTTGTAGGTACTCGAAGTTATTTGACCCAGCTAACTGGCTGGAAATCGACCCAAATAACGGGCGAATCTCCACCATCGCCCTACTCGACCGTGAATCCCCGTACGTCAGAAACAACCTCTACAATGCCACCTTTATGGCCTCTGATAATGGTGAGTAGTGTGTATAAGTGTGTGTGTGTGTGTGCACTTGTGTGTGTGTGCACTTGTGCTTGGGTCGCAACTCGGTTTCAATCCATTACAGTTTCCACAGTGGAAGAGTAACTCCAATGATCTGAGCTGAGGGAAACAATTATGAGCTAATATCGTGAGCACAGAAACAATCATACACATCAACCCACAATTAAGTTCAGACACTTTCAACGATAAAACTACCAAATTCTTTACATGTATACAAGAATGAAAGCATATAGATCTTTTTCTCCCTTTTACACTCACTCCTCTTTGTGTGAACAAGACTGCAGATGTTTGCTTGACTCTTCTGCCGTTATTGACATTCTTCTCGGTAAAGGAGAAAGAAAAAAAAACCTCACACACACATATAAAAACACTCATTTCTCTGTAAAGGAGTGATCCCATCTCTGTAAACACTCTGTTAACCTGTGGTCCCACAGTGCCTCACACACAGTAGGCCACTCATGGTGTTGGATTGTAACACTCCAGCGGCGCTGCTTCCTCTCCCGAGGCTCCCTTCATTCAGCCTGATCATCTAAAGAGGGTTGACACTTAGTGCTCTTCTCTTTTCAAGCTCTCCCCAAGTGACTGGAAATGTTCGGATGAAGAGGCAGCAGATGCTGAATAGCTCATGGGCAGTGTCTACTGTCTATAATTGACAATATCGTACATCCCCTGATTACGCATGTCATAAATATTTTATACAATATCTTAGTGGTTCAAGAGCTTCGCTTTCACGGTTCTGACAAATTGGCAGCCAGTGTGGTGAAGAACAGGTCGTTTTCTGATCTTTCGCTTTGTCTTTCTCTTCATTATCTGCAGGTATTCCTCCTGCGAGTGGAACAGGCACGCTGCAGATCTACCTGTTGGATATTAATGATAACGCGCCACGAGTTTCTCCCCAAGAGATCGAAGTGTGTGAGAGACCAGAGCCCAACGGCATCAACATAACAGCTGTGGACGGAGACCTGAACCCCAACGCCGGGCCATTTGCTTTCGAGCTCGCCAACCGACCTGCTGACATCCGCCGCAACTGGACACTCACTCGTCTCAATGGTACGACACACACACACACACACACACACATACACACTCACACGAATGCTAGCACATATACCCACCCCATCTTATGACTCTTACTGAAACTGTTACCGTTTCATTTTGTAAAATAACTGCATAATAGGGACTGAATAATTTTACATTTCAGCATTTCTGCTCTTTTTCCCAGGGGCCAGAAAATGGATTTCTGTTTTGTGGTGTTCTGAACTGAATTTCTTTGTCACGTCACACTCCACAGTGGTGCTTAATGGCTCACACAGCGCTTTAAGAAGTTTTATAGTCTTTTTATAAGTATTTCTGTCTTTACCTAGCCCACTAGTAGCAATATATTCATAGAGAAGTTCCAAAAACAATTAGGTTTTTTTTTTCCCACACAAATGTTTCTGTCTTTAAAGTAGAACATGATATCAAACACGTTTCTGCTCTCTGAGATGCCCCAACTGATGGTTCATAAGCATTTAAAATTAAAACGTTACCTTCAACCTCTAAAATTCTCTAATTCTCACTAAAAGAGGTAAAAACCTCTCACACTGGAAGTCAACAGTGTGCTTGAATAATTTTACCTGAGACTTTGACCTGTGACTCATGATAAAATAATTCATTTGTTTACTGATTGAAAATAAACAAACGTCTGATAAGGCAGAATGTAACGCCAGTGAAAGTCCGGTCATGTTAAACCAGGTTCAAACCAGTTTTTCTTTTCCAACCCATTTCTCATGTGACATATGAAGTATGTTTTGTAATTTTTTCACACAAAATTGTCTCGAGGCTAAATAACAAAGCTAACAAAGCGCGAGGGTAAATAACACTAACGTTAGTTACTTTTTTTTTTTCCATGGTCAGAATACACCAATTGAAACAGACACCCATTCACACCCTCATTCACACTGACAGACTGACCGAGCTCACAAAATAAACCGGGACCCTGCAACTGCAAGCCAGCAACACTTCATTCATTAGTTTTATTCATGCTTTAACACTGATGTTAATATGTAAAGTAAATATGTTAATAAAGTGAATTCCTTTACGATTCACTTCTGTCTTAGGCGACCATGTCCAATTGAGCCTGAGAATCGGGTATCTCCAGAGCGGAATCTACGAAGTCCCCATTATCATCACGGACTCTGGAAACCTGCCGATGGCCAACACCTCACATCTGCGCGTGAAGGTGTGCCAGTGCGATCACCATGGAGACTGTGTGGACATGGAGCGCATCATGGCTGCCGGTTTGGGTACCGGAGCTATTATTGCCATCCTTATCTGCATCATCATCCTGCTGGGTGAGTTATTTCCTGTCGTGTGTATAAAACTCTATACGTCTAAAGTGTTTATGCTATAGGGAAAGAGGACACAGATTTGGAGTTTTATCTCCAGCGAGAATCCCTTTAAGCTAAAGATCATGTGTGACTCATATTCTATCGTATTCTCTCTCTCTCTCCCTGTGTGTGTGCGTGTGTGTTTGCCTATCCACTCTCTGCTCTCTGTGTGTAGTGCTAGTGCTGATGTTTGTGATGTGGATGAAGAGGAGAGATAAAGAGCGGCAGGCGAAGCAGCTGCTGATCGACCCGGAGGACGACGTGCGAGACAACATCCTCAAATACGACGAGGAAGGCGGAGGAGAGGAGGACCAGGTATAAACAACGTTCATATGGTGTAAAAACTAACGAAGAATGTTGTCTCTTCCTTGACATTCCCTCACCTTTGTGTGTGTGTGTGTGTGTGTGATTGATTGCAAGTGCAGGATTATGATCTGAGTCAGCTGCAGCAGCCAGACACTCTGGAGCATGACCTGGTGAAGCCAGTTGGAATTCGTCGACTGGACGAACGCCCGCTGCACCCGGAGCCCAACTACCCACTTCGTTCTGCTGCACCACACCCTGGAGACATCGGAGACTTCATCCACGAGGTGTGTGTGTGTGTGTGTGTGTGTTCTTGTGGTTGTGCGTATGGTGTGTAGGTGGGTAAGTGTTTAGCTGTATGAGTGTGTGTGCATGTAGGTGTGTGTGTGTGTGTATGTGTGTCCTGTCTCGCCATATAAACTGCTGGATGGCACCAGTGATAAGAGCTAATGGTGATTGATTGTCTAATTGGACTTCAATCCTATTAGTTTAGATGGACATTAGGCTGGATTAGGTATTCAGTATCATTCTCTGTGGTTTGTGGATGTTGTACACACACACACACACACACACATGTACGTACGCACGCAGGGGAGAGCGAGAGAAAGCGATCCTTTCAAGCAGTAAACTGTACTGGAAGCCCAGTAGGGAAGAGAGAGTAAAATCCTTGAAACTGGAAATGTATTAAATATTAGATATGAGCTTAAATAAGTGCACATAAGCAGGTACTCCTCCATTTAAATTGAGTAGAAACATATCTGGCACGATGGTCAGTTTTCTCAAGAGTATTTCTCTACTATTTCATTAGTACACGCTCAGTGTGCAGTATTAAATCAGTGTGTGCAGTTCAGCTAGTGACTGTAGCCTGGCATTATGATATTCACTATACTGTGGCTCGCTATAGATTACGTGAGTTAGGTGTGTAGGGAATTGCCTATAGAATAGCATTAAAGCATCACCCGGAATAGCTGCCATGTGTCTTAACACCAGGGACATTTCAGAAGCAGTCTCACAGACACAGCAATGTTTTTGAACTGCTTGTACAGAGCCAAAGGAAACGCTTCATATTCGCCAAGCAGTTACAAGACTGTGTGTGAGGACAACGACTGGATTTTTTTCTGGTTGCTTTTCCATAACTCCTGTCTTCCTCTTGTTCCCACGATTCTCTTCTCATCTACACTTCTCCTTTCCTCACCACTGCACTCAATTCCACATCTCCTTTCCATTCTTTCCATCCTACTTCCCCCTCCTTTTCTGACCACAGCTGTCCTTTACCATCTTTCCGTTTCTCATTTTCCTCCCAAGGCTACAACACTCCAGTGCCCTGCAATATGTTCATGCAGCACGTGAGATCTTTCCGGATGGCACTCTTGGCACTATGAATAATTTAGAAAGTCGCTGTGTAAAGAGGAGAGGTTTTTTTCCCCTAGTATTAAAGAAAACCCTGTGTCTCTGTTCTTCCTTTTTCAGGGTCTGAAGGCGGCTGATACGGATCCAACGGCTCCACCGTACGACTCGTTGCTGGTGTTTGATTACGAGGGTAGCGGCTCTACCGCCGGCTCACTCAGCTCACTGCACTCATCCAGCTCCGGAGGTGAGCAGGACTACGACTACCTCAACGAATGGGGACCACGGTTTCGCAAACTAGCCGACATGTACGGCGGAAACGACGACTAAAAGCGGCCAGGTGTTAACGAAAAAAAATTAAATAGAAAAAAAAAAGCGGCACTTTTATAACACGGGACACGGGACAGTGTGTAAAATCAAACGAAAAATGTTTCCCCCATGACAGAATGAGACAGAGGGGAAGAGAAGAAGATCACCATGGCAACACTACTGGCTCTTTCCAGGCTTTGTGCCGAAGCCATAGAGCGCAAGGTGATGGAATCTGGACTCCATCTCTGGATCAGGCCAGTTTGTTGCCCGAGATTGTGGGACCATCGGTGCAAAAAAAATTTAAAAATTTAAAAAAAAAAAAAAAAAAAAACGCTGAAGGAATGCTCAAAGAACTTTGAACTGAACGCTCAGTTACACTTGAATCTCACAGTACAGAAGCACTGGGATATTACGTGCCTTTTTGTACATTTTTTTGATTGGTTTCCATTCATTGGCTTTATCGGCTCTGAGTTTTTGGAGTAGTTCTGTTGTGAGCCTGTTTATAGAATATGGTTATGCTTCAACACGCTTCTGTTTGTACATCACAGCATGGCGCTGTTAGACGCCATCACGCCTCACCCCGAAGAAGAAAACGAGACTGAGAGAACAGCATTGTACAGTACGCTAGAAATTAGATGTCAAGTTTTATGTCATTGTTTCTTTTTCTCTCTTTTTTTTTAAACTATTGCAATTGTTTTTCACCAAAATTTTAACTTATGCAGCCGGTGCAGAAGATGAAACCCTCATCATTGTTTGCTAGCGAAACTTTTTTGTTGTTGTTGTTAAGAGAAATTCCTTATTTTTGATTATTTCCTTATTTTTTATGTGACATCTTGTTTCACAAATAAAACTTGTTATTTTTAATTTGATCTCCATCTGCCTTAGTCAACCTATGGTATTCTTTCTTTCTTTTTTTTTACTGCACTGTAATTTAAATGGTGTGTACATAGTTTTTTTTTCCCTTCTATTTTTTGTTGATGTAGTCTATAAATAAGTACACGGACTATGAACGAGTTGTATATTTGTAATTTGACTACAGAACAAAAGGCCTTTTTTTTTCTTTTTTGCATGTTTTTATCTTTTTCAGTATAAAAGAAAAGGTATTTCCAAAATTGATTTACCCACAAAAACCATGTCTTCGTGTCTTCATGTGTACTGTCGGAGAGACACAGCACCAGCGAGGCAGCAGTTTGATCCAGATCTGTGTACAACTCTCCCCCTTTGCCTGTTCAGGCTTCAAGTACCAGCGAAAATGAATTGGATTTAGTTTTTACAATGGCTGACTTTTGTCTAAATTCTTTCATTCCAGCAGTCCACTGATACACATTACACACATTGGTGGGATCTGGTGTCTGGTATGTCAGAGTCCAGAGATTACTGGAGTCGTAGATGGAGTTGGAGACTTCTAGACGGGAATCATTGCTGCTGTCTCTCCATTAAAACACTAAAGTGTATGTGTGTGTGTGTGTGTGTGTGTGTGTGTGTGTGTGTGTGTGTGTGTGTGTGTGTGTGTGTGTGTGTGTGTGTGTGTGTGTGTGTGTGTTGATTACAAGCTGTACTCACAGAAGGGCCAAGCAGTATGGAGGTAATTACCTGTCAAATGTAATTAGAACTAAATGCAGTGCCAATTTTTTTTTCTCTTTAATGAATTTTAATTAATTGCTGTCGGAAATTTGAAAATCTATAAATTTCAGAATTTTTTTATTTTTTTTTATTTTTATTTTTTTTTTTACAGAGTATTATTTTACATTCATAGCATGTTGTGTTTCAGCACTGCCTTCTCAGCTCTTTGGAGCTATGCGCTCGGATTAAAAATGCAGTCCAACGTTTCATTTCAAAGCATCACATGCTTTAACTACATAAGCAGCTTTTCTGTCAATGTAGCAGGAAAGAGTTCATTCATTTTGATTCCATAATTGCTCACGAAACAGTTACAGGTATAAAGGTCTGGGTCTGGATTTTGGGGTTCATACGATTTGACAGGAAACTCCATAGAGCAACCCTCGTCTAAAAAGGACCAGTGTGTGTGTATGTCTTTGCTCAATACACACTCAGGTGACTGACAGCAGGAAATTGATCATCGGCTGCCGAGTGATTGGCAGCTATGAAGAGTTCAGTGAGCTTGTTTACTGTTAATTGTTGATGTTATGACCCATCGCTGACCATCTGGCCAATAAAAGTTTAATTTTTGAGATCCTCTTGACCTTTTTTTATTTGTGAGTCTGTGCTTTTACAATTTTTTATGTTCATTTTCTCACTAACATTTTATTACATGTAAACACAGCGACAGTCTTATACGAAGTTAGTTTCGACAACTTCTTGCAGATTTTAAATAATAGTTAGCTGGGAGCCTAAAAAGGGAAAATAAAACACATCTTATAATGCTAATTATTTATAATTATTCCAGTTTTGGATTTCAGTCCCAGTCCATTTAGTCATTTAGGCAAATTACTGTATTCCGGTGGCTGTAGATATTTAATTAGTGAGTGTGTGTGTGCATGAATCCCACATGATACAGTAGAAAAACAAACACACACACATTCTTTGTGACTCCCAAATCACGCCTCTAGAAGCTGTCCTTGGTCTGTCAGTCTCTCTTCTTCTTTTCTGCCTTTCCAGGAATTGGGATTATTGTGCCAACATCAAAGTGCTTCCTCCTTCTGTCCCTGCGCTTGTGTGAGACTGAGCGAGTGACAGTGTGCAAAGGCATCAGGCCCAGGCTTGATGCTGCAGCTCATATAAATCAGGCAGAACAAGTAGCACTCCTTCCTTCGTCCTGCCCTTGTGCCTGCGACATACCTCCTATAGGTTTTCTATATGTTATAGGCTTTGTCGTATTTGTGCCTCTGTCTTCCTTTCTACTCTCGGACTTGTTTTCATAAGAAATCTCAGGCTGTACGTCTGCGCTCTCATCTCCTTGTTAGGCGAGAGCAGTGTGCACGTGAGTGTAAGTGTTAAGAGAGTGAGTCAGTTGGAGTCTCAGAGGCTAAAAATAAGCAGCGCTCTCCTGGCTTGAGGATGGAGATGACATTGATCAACTGATACAGGGATAGCAGAGTCTCTCTCTCTCTCTCTCTCTCTCTCTCTCTCTCTCTCTCTCTCTCTCTCTCTCTCTCTCTCTCTCTGTGTATCTCTATCCTGCAGTCTTTTCTCTCCCTGTACATTCTCATGCCCTGGTTATGTAGACCGGATTTCAACAGCTCCACTGTGGTGTGTATATAAGGCTCTCAAATCTGATTTTCATCCAAGCGCTATCTCATACATCACTGATTGCGCTGTGTTTGCCTGGGTGGCACTGGCAATATTATAAGCTAACAGATAAACGCTCCAGATGTCTGCATAAACAATAAGACACATTCACAGCACCTCATTACAATCATCCGTTGCACCTCTAATGACTTTAATCCAGGGCCCTATCTTCTGTCTCTGTGTGTGTTCTAGTCTTTCACATATGGCTGAGGGGAATGAGGGCTGGATTTGGTTGCTAGTCCAAAAAAACTTTACTAATTCTGCAAAGTTAGGGATCCTGCAGATATTAAAATAGCATTTTTTCAAAATGGGATTTTCTATGCAGATATCAACACACTCTCATCTCAAGTTTTGTCAATTAACAATAATTTTTTTCTCAAATCTGTGTTTGCTAACCCTGTGTCTTATTTAGATTCTTTGAAGAACTTCTGTCATGAATTTTCTCCCGTCTCCACTTCAGAAATTTTATGAATTTCTGAATTCTGATTTGACTGGGATGGGACTGGAATGGTGTCCAACTACAATACCCAGAACACAAACTTCTGGCCTTCAAAACATGGCTGACTTTCATGGACTGCTTGTACATCACCCTCTGGTGTTCTGGCAGTGACTTCTCTATGTATGTGTTTGGTTTTTCTGTGCCATGCGTTTTTGTTAACATTTTGGGTCACCACATGTATTTTCCCGCCCTAGTCATTGTCCCAGTTCCCTATTATTCCTGCACACCTGTACTTCATGTTCCCTTGATTGCCCTTTGCATTTATACCCGTTCTGTTGTCCTCGTTTATGCTGAGTCCTTGTTATTGGTAACTGTCCTGTGGCTGTGCCTCTGGTTCTGAGGTTTCTGTTTTGGGGTCCTGTATTTCCTGTTGTTTAATTCAATCCCTAGTGTTTCCCAGTGTGTGTTATTTTTGTTATTTATTTAATAAATCCCCAGTTTGATATAGTCCTGTATTTTGACCTAGACTCAGTATTGTGTGTAAACCATGAGATTTCTCCTGCTGTAGATCTAGGTTTGATTCCCACCTTCCGAGGCACAGATTGTCACATCTACATTCACACAGGATATAAGGACTCACAAACCAACCGTTTGATGCAGTGATGCTACATAATGTTTACATTTACTGCAGGTGTTCTTATTCAAAGTCACTTACAGAAGTGCTGTGAAGTCTCTATCAATGAATGCATCCTGATCCCGGTTCACTAGGTCACGGATTAAGCATAGCATGGGTATAAAAATCCTGTTGCAAAAAAGTACACAAGGGTTTTTTTTTTGTTTTGTTTTCAAGTGTTAATTCAAGTGCTTTAGAAAGAGGAAGAAATTTAGACACCGTTTGAAGGCAGCTTGTGACTCAGCTGTTTGGAGATCTAGAGGAAGTTCATTCCACCACCTGCTGTAGGTGTTAGAACAGAGCAAATCTTGATTTGTGTCTTCCTTGTACCCTGAGAAATGTTGGGATCAGTCAAGCAGTGCTGGTGCATCGGAGGGAGTGTGGTGCAATGCGGGGAGTGATAAGTGCCTGGAGGTAAGTGGGTGCTGGTCTGTTTTTGGTTTTATAAGCAAGCATCGGTGTTGTAAATCTGATGCAGGAGGCTACAGGAAGCCAGTAGAGGGAGTATAACAATGGGAGAAACCAATCTTTTCCTTCATTATAGTCTATCTGGTATCTATGAAATTGACTTCACCTTGACCATTTCATGTTATTTGTTTAGTTCCATTTAGACCATTTGCTTGTTTCTTGACCACACGCTTGTCTCACAGTTTGTTGTGACTATATTTGGTAGAGCTTACCTGAAGTCTACAAATGATCGATGAAGTCTGCAAATCTATCATTGATCAAATTGATGAAGGCTAGAATTCTATTTGTATAGCACTTTTAACAATGGAAATTGCCTCAAAGCAGCTTTACAGAACATAAGAAACATAGTATAAAAGTTTAATATTACACAAACGATTAATATTATATAAAAGATTAAGATTAAGATTCAACATTAGACATATTTAAAAGTTTGTATTTATCCCCAATGAAGAAGCCTGAGGTGACTGGTGAGGAAAAATTCCCTTAGATGAAAGTCAATTCAAGTCAAGTCAAGAAGCTTTTATTGTCATTTCAACCATATATAGCTGTTGCAGTAAATAACGAAATGAGACAACGTTTCTCCAGGACCATGGTTCTAAGACAGAGCTAAGGACATAGTAAGTAGTCCTAGCCACATAAAGTGCATCTGTGCAACCTGGTGCAAACAGTGCAGGACAAAAGACAAAAAAGACAGTGCACGGGGAGAACATGCAAACTCCACACACACAAGGCGGAGGCGGGAATCGAACCCCCAACCCTGGAGGTGTGAGGCAAATGTGCTAACCACTAAGCCACCTAGTGTAAATACAGTATGTTCAATATTGCATGTGCATGAACCCATTAGTATTATAGTGGCAGTTACATGAGGTATTGGACATGAGAGGTTACATGAGGTAATGTATTGTGCAAAACAGCATGTGCAAAGAGTTTGATATGGTGATGCTGTAGACATGGATGTGTATTTGAAGAGTGTGTATTTGGTGTAGTTCACTGCAGTCCATACAGTTGATTGTGCATGTGTGTGTATTGAAGGAAGAAACCTTTAGAGGAAACAGACATAAAAGGGAACCCATACTCATTTGGGTAACACTGGGGGTGATTTATAAATTATTATAAACACTGGATAGTGTTATAATGAATAATGTCCTTTCTACAGTCATATACAGTCTGACAATTGTGTGTTTATTAGGAGGATGTTGTCCTCAAATACCACATGTAGTTGGCATCTTTACTTAACTTTGCCCCAATCAAAGACTCAATAGTGACCTCTAGTAGTGACATACTCAGCATTTCTGTTCCCAAGAGGGTTTTAATGGAACCCTGTGATTGCATCCCACTCGATCCAGTTCATTTTATTTGCATAGAGCTATAATGTCTATTAACAACAGACATTTGTTGCAGTTTTGTTTACAGAAATATTAATATAAATGTATCTCTAATGAGCAAATCAGAGGTCATTATTGTGAAAGATGATATGAGGAAGAAACTTTGAGAACAAAAGGGAACCTCATCTGGGTGGCACCTGATAGAGTGATTATTAATAATTCCCTTCAATAACTGCACTATATGGTCAAAAAGTGCAACTGTGTAAGTAAGAAATTCATTCTAGTTATAAAATTTAGCAGACACTCTTTTCTAGATTGACTTATTTATTTATACAACTGAGGGCACCTTAACCACTATCACATCCCTAATATAAGGTCTGATGCTTCACTGACAGAGACTTGAGGGCCAAACTCATGAGTATCACATGAATACTGATGATGAAGGAAAAGATGAATAAATCAATATAGATACGAAGAAAGAGAAATATGGTTCACGCCCAAGAAAATGACGTCTATCAGAGAAGACAGAAGGCTACAAAGCAACATCCAAAATTACAGATGACTGCTGTGTGCGCTCTCTCTAATGGGTTCACACAAAAGGATTTGAATTACTTCCTGCCAAAGAAAAAAGTTAAAGCACTGCTTGAAATTTTAAGCTTTACTAAATGACGTCTAGTGGTGAGATCTTTCCGGTATAGCAAATAGAGAAAGCTAAAGCGTACATTTTATTTTGTATATTTGACATGAAAATTTGCACATGTGCCTGCGAGCAACACAGTAGCAGATTTCAGTCCATTTCATTTCCTCATACATTATATACATACATGGGATGCTGTGTGCTCATCATCATCCTCGATGCTATAATATCATACTATCTGTCTCTCTGCATTGCACTGGTCTTCGAGTGTGTCGTGCATAAATAGCAGGACTGGAACATTAACCGTGTGCTTGGTTTGCCTGTCACCCTTCACTGAATGTCTGCTTCTGAATCTTTAAACCATTACATAGCTGAGCTTTCTCAGCAGGCACTTTCTCCGTGTTATCTCTCAACCCCCTCCAGTTGGAGGTAATATTAAAGTGAGGACATGAATTCTTAGTTTAATGCTCCTCCTATATCTATCTGGCGGAAACGCAGCCATGTTATCTCGGCACTAGCAGCGTTCAACTGTTTAATCCCGTTCCTTTAAAGAGAACAAGACAGCACTATAAAGAAAAACACAAATGTGCCATACTGTACAGTGTGTGTGTGTGTGTGTGTGTGTGTGTGTGTGTGTGTACATATATAATATACACACACACAGACAAAAAATAGGAAACACCTTTTCCTTCTCTTCCTTTTAATAAGCATAAGCTGATAGAATTTACCCTTTTTCATTTGTTTTCATTTCATTGCACAGTCTCTATTCTTCGTCATCTCCCTTGACGTTCTTTCGTCATCTGATTGGGAGCTTTCAAAGCTAGGGATTGTGTGCGGAGTCTGAATTCATTGTCTTCTCTCTCTTCTTGAAATCCCAAAGGGCAGCAAGCAAGGCTTTATTCGCTCCTCTTCACGGCCAGTATTAGACCTGCTTTTCTGTCACAGCCCTCAACTGAAAAATTACAATAAAAAAAACACGTGACCCATCCGGCTTGTTACATTTTTGTTCATGCTGCCATCTGATGTAATGTTTTAGAGTAGATTTGTGAGAGTGTGTGTGGTGACAGGAGATTTTTTTACTGCCAGAATTCAAGAACATAACAACAACTTAATCATTAAACAAGATTCCTTTCCCTCTCGCATAGATTTCTTTTGTTTTTCTCACTTAAAGTCATCCTATTTGTTCCTGTTTTTGTTTTGCTGTCCTGCTTGGAAAAAAATGCACAAGTTGATTCTGTTTCCTCGCATATTTGACATCCAACAGATCATATTCAATCATATGCCAAGCAAATGAGATTTTTAGTATAAAAAAATAAGCTTTGCACTGTCATTTAAAGCTCCACTGAATAGGATTGTTTCCTGATGTTAATGAGAAATGTGTGAAAGCTTAAATACAATTATATAAAATGAATAAATATAAACAACGTTATTGAGTCGGGATGTGACACTGGGGATGTGGTAGCCTAGTAGTAAAGGTGTTGGAATAACAATTGGAAAATTGCGAGTTTGAATACCAGGTCCATCAAGCTACCATAGTTGGGGGAATGAGCAAGGCCCTTAACCCTTAATTGCTCAGTTGTATAAAAAAATTAAGTCGCTCTGGATAATGGTGTCTGCCAAATGCTGTAAATGTAATGAAATGAGTCAGATAAAAAATGTATCCCATATGAGGATGGGTTCCTCTCAAGGTTTCTTCCTTACCAATTTAAGGGAGTTTTTCCTTGCCACTGCTGCCTGAGTCACCTCAGACTTGCTCATTGTCAATAAATACATATACATACATACATACACACTGAACTATATACTGTTTATCTTGAATTTTTACTATATAAATTCTCTATATTTCTCTTTATGTTTACCTTCTGTTCTATGTTTATTTTCTGTATAGCTGCTTTGAGACAAAGCCCATTGTAAAAAGCGCTATACAAATAAACTTGAATTGAATTGAATAAAAAATGTGATGTTTCTCTGCTGCTCTGATTTGCACTAAAATCATTTGACAGCTATTTATTTACCTGTCTGTTATTTATATTATGTCAGAAGAGTTCAGATTTGGTCATGCACCAGGTCAGAAATGTGAAATATCAATCCAATGTAACATTAGGAATGTAAAAATTCAGATGCTGCTGTGACAGACAGGAGTAACCAGCCAATCATGTGAGAGAAAGAGTAACAGTGTAATCAACCCACCTGGATCTGGGAGTGAACGTGAAAATATCGTACTATAATGGCAAAAAGGATACAGGGATAATAAATTGTCTTGATATATGGGTAAGGCATTTTTTTTTAAATGTAAGAATTTTTATGTTTTTCATGTTAGCCAATTTATTTTACGGTTAAATTGACATTATGCAGTTGCTGAGGTGTTCAAACTAGAAAAGCTGTGCTTAGCTGACTAGTGACTGCTGGGTTTGTGATGTGTTTCTGTGTAATATTTATTTAAAACTAGGTTATATCACGGACATGGCGTGCAGCATGTGATTTAGCGGTGTTGAATTCCCTCTGAGTGTGTAATGCCTGATTAATCTGCTGCTGCACTTTCATTAATCAAAACCCTCCATGCAGTCTGATTGACCCTTGTTAGCATTGTTGCATTAAAGTTATGAGAATAAAAAAAGAGCATAACAATTCTGTAAGCAAGCTGCATGAATTTAAGTAAGAAACCAGTTAAAGTGATGCTATACCAACTTTAACCAATTAACATACACAAGGAAGTAACTAATGCTTCGGTGTCATGTGGAGTAACGTCACAGATTCAACAAACATGGCTGCCATGAACTCCAACTCAAAGCATCCAACAGCACTCCCATGCTCACAGACACCAGCCTTCTGATCATGTTCATTCGTGTCAAGCAAATATAAAAGAAGAAGATATTAAAAAAACACATTTTTGTACTTAAAATCAAATTAACTTAAGTGAGAGCAAAAGGTCCAACCATTAAGGAACTCTTTATAAAAGATTATTTTTACAAGAAAATTCTGAATACCATCCCGCCTCCGCCTTGTGTGTGTGGAGTTTGCATGTTCTCCCCGTGCCTCGGGGGTTTCCTCCGTGTACTCCGGTTTCCTCCCCGGTCCAAAGACATGCATGGTAGGTTGATTGGCATCTCTGGTAAATTGTCCGTAGTGTGTGAGTGAATGAGAGTGTGAGTGTGCCCTGTGATGGGTTGGCACTCCGTCCAGGGTGTATCCTGCCTCGATGCCCGATGACGCCTGAGATAGGCACAGGCTCCCCGTCACCCGAGAAGTTCGGATAAGCGGTAGAAAATGAATGAATGAATGAATGAATGAATTCTGAATACCAAATGTAATTTAGTTTAAAAGAACTTTGTATATTTTCTTACCAAGCATAATGAAGCTTCATCCTGTTACCTCAACACATTTTAGAACATAACGGCTAAAAAGAGGTTTTCCATCCATCAAGAGAATGTAAGCAAAAAAGCATAAAATATTTGTACAACATTCAGGGTACTACATCTTAATGTTAGTACAAAAAAATGCATTTTATATATATATATATATATATATATATATATATATATATATATATATATATATATATATATATATATATATATATATATATATATATATAAGATTTAAAAAACAATAGTAAAGCAATTAATCAAAGTATCCATTGATTGTAGTATTGTAGTATAAGTATTGATTGATTAATAAAACAAGCTTCATTCTGTTACCTCAACACATTTTAGAACACAACTGAGAGAGAGAGAGAGAGAGAGAGAGAGAGAGCGCATATGTACATGCATATTTATATAAGAGCCTAATTATAAAATACTACAATGGCCAAAACGACATCATACAACAGTAATGGAAAATGAACTAAAGTCACGTTCTTGGTCTTGTTCATGCTCCTTGTTGTTTCGAGCTGCTGTAAAGTGCTGTTTGATGGCAACCCTTGAGAATACCTTTCCTACGGTGAAGCATGGTGGTGGGAGCATCACAATAAGAAATCTTTGCCTTAACAGGGGCACAGAAACTGGTCTGGTTTGATGGCAAGGTAAATGGTGGACCCAAGTACAGGATAATCCTAAAAGAAAACGTGTTCCTATCTGCAAGAGAATTTACACCTGGATATTGGTTCACCTTGTACTCTAAACATACTGAAAAAGATACAGGAGTGTTTCATAACCAAGAACCTAATGCAGTAGAATTGCTTAGTTCTCTCTGTAGAAAGACAGAACTAAAAGAAAGCATCTGCACATTCCACATGAAAATAATCCATAAAAAATGAAAGACCGTTCTGGAGTAGGGTCTAACATCAAAGAGCCTCACTGCTTATTCTATTACACTGTTTAATGCTTTATATTGATCATTTCCAAATGTTAGCAGGCAACAGCAGAATTATGATGTATGTGTTGTGTGTGAGAGTATGTGCATGAGTATGTGCGCGTGTGTGTGTGTGTGTGTGTGTGTGTGTGTGTGTGTGTGTGTGTGTGTGCGTGTGCGTGCGTGCTCTTATTTTATCCACCTGACCATCTGGCCTGCATCGTCTCTGACCCAGCAGCCATCTGTGCTTAATCCTGGATCCACCTCCATTCTGCTACCATCTCTCTCTCTCGCGCTCTCGCTCTCGCTCGCTCGCTCTCTCTCTCTCTCTCTGTCTCTCTCTCTCTCTCTCTCTCTCTCGCTCTCACGCTCTCTCTCTCTCTCTCTCTCTCCCCATCACACATGCACAAAAAAACCCTGTGAATAAGTTTCAATTTGATATTTTCACAATCCCTGGAGTGAAGGGAGCCATTGCAGTAAAAGATATATAAAAATCTACACTTTGAGGTCAAGCCAACCTATTTCCAAAAGGTGATTTTAATGTTTAAATGACATTTAGTTTTAAGAATCTTACTTTTCAGTTACGGTAGAATTTAAAAAGGAACAGATTTTATTTACCTAATATCATTTAAAAGCTAATGTCACTCATCTGTTATTTATACTAATATTCCCTAATATTCAACAACTAATATCAGTAAAACAAATAGATTGGATTTAATTAAAAGCCTATTTGAGTTAAGAAGAAGTTTAAAAGATAATTGGGTTATGATTCAAATTAGATGAGAAGATACAGATTTTCCCCCCCAGACATTAAGGAACGAAGTCTCAAAAAAACAAGAAGTAACAAAAAAAAAAAAAAAAGGATGCAAGGTATTCAGATTAGATTTCTGTCCTGCAGAGTGTGTGTCCATGTAATATTCCTTGCCCCCCTTTCCCAAGTCCCATCACTCCTTCTTTAATCAGCTTGGTTAAAGATAAAAGCCTCTCCAGTGGGACAGTATGTAGCTCATTAATAAAACAGCATTTTTAAAGTTCATCCACTGCCCCACAGCACAAAGCTGTTCTTCTAATGAGATGGAGTTGACCTTTGTGACGCAGCCTGCTGTCCTGAAACATGCACAGCTCTTCCATTCTCCATTCAGGCCTCAGGAAAACAAGGCCAGACGTGGTTTCGTCGTGGAGTTGTTCATATTTAGAGCAGTTGAGCCTCTCAGCGTAGTGCAACACGAAGCTCTGTTTAAATTTAAAATGCCCAGAATCATCAAAGGCATATTTTTCTTTGAAATGTGCTGAACAATGGTGTTACTTGAAAATGCTGCATAATATAAGGAGGGGAAAGTAGAACGTGCACTGGGAATCAGAGGTATTTCATTTAAGCAGATTTCAGGCTTGATCTTCTCTGGATTTAGCTGACCAGTATCTTTTTTTTTTGTGTGTTCACAGAGCTCTGAAAAAGCTCTGTCCAAAAGCATACACATCCATCCTACACATCTAAAGGCTAAAACTATCAACAATTTAAAGAACCTTTGAGAATCGCTTTTTTTTCCCGGAGTATGAATGTTAAAATACAATTCAATTTGACAAATGCTATTATCCAAAGCAACTTACATTTTATACAACTGAGCAGTTGATGGCATTGCTCAGGGGCCCAGCAGTGTACTGTACCAACACCATAACCACTAAACTACCACATCCTAATTGTAACCCTAAACAGTACCAGGGGCCATGTTTCAACACTTGGTCACCTTCTTGTTTCTACAAGACCTTTACCACAAAGTTACATGGCGACCACAAGACTTGGTATTTAGCTATAAATTACCATCCTGAACGAATATCTGTCCCTTTATTCTTCTCACTCTTTTCTTGTATTTTTATTTAGTTACTTTAATTTTGTTGATATTTTAGAGCTGAGCAACAGCTTGTGAATATTGTTGGAGCTACAGGGAAGCTCAGCTTCAAAGTTGCCCATAGGCTCCCTTCACTTTTAGTGTTAAATAGGAAATGTCTCATGAATTTGTGTGACATTCAGTTCATCGCCAAGGGCAGGGCTAAGCTCCTTTTATCACATCACCTGTGATATCCACCTCTAACACGCTTGAGTGGGTTTCCCCTAATTATACCATGCTCACATTGCTGAGCTGATAAAGTTAGTGGGTTCCATTAAGAGGTGCATTCAGATAGTAACAGGTTGCCCTCTATTTATCCAGTGTCGATAAATACTGAGTCAAGGCTAAACCACTCTTAGCTAGCCTACTCCATTAGTCAATTAGATCACTGGCAGCATATTCAATTCAAGTCCAGTCAAGCTACTTTCCTTTTTTTTTAAAAAAAATTTAATCTTTGGGAAATTTGAAATGTTCTGTTTTCCCCGTGATTCAATTAGTTCCACAGCAATTTTCGCTCTCAAATTAAACATCTCATCCTATTGATGAATGTTCATTGGGCCTCTGACAAGATTCTACTGCAGTGAATTTTTCCAGAATAACCCATGCTCTTCATGGTTAACCACATAATTAACTAGATTCCACTATTCACACAGCTTCTGTACTGAGTAATTACCAGCCATGCTACATGTAGATTTACATTTACAATAGTGGCATTTGGCAGGCAACCTTATCAAAAGTAGCTTACGGTAGGGCTTTTTGAATTCTTTATCAATGAATACTGATAATACTGGATAAATACTGGTTCACTAGGGCACAGACTAAGAATACCATCAGTCTAAAATTCTCCAGGAGAGGTAATACAGCAAGAAATGCACAGACTTTATTTTATATGTTTATTGCTAGTTTAAGTGTTTCAAGAAGAGTCTGGACTTTACACAGTGATTCTGACATCTAGAAGAAGTTTGTTCTACCTCCCAGGTGCCACGACAGAGAAGCATCTTGATACACAATTCATAATCCTGTAACCAATGTCTCAGCCCTTTTGAAGGTCAGAGATGAACACTAGCGATGTGTCTGCGCCCTTGTCATTGGCCATTTCAGAAAAACAATCTTGATTCTAAGCCCAAATGAAAGGATCATAGTCTCATGCTTTGTGTAGCTACATCAGGGAGATATCGCCCAGTTGACGCTGAACCGACAGTTGAACCTCAATCAGTGTCGTCTTAAGCTGCTACTGGAAGGGAATCTGATTTACCAGCTCTTGTGTACTGTTGGCAGGCTCCAAACAGTATGGGACAGCTATCCTCAAGAGAGCGATGACTTGGATTGGACCGGAGGCTAATGAGAAGCTCAGAGCAACCAGTTCTACTCAGCAGCAGCCACAGGGAATTTCACTGTGCTTTAATGTAAGAATTATATGGAGAGCACTGTAGCACTGTTAACCTGCCTACTGCACTGTGCCCATGCTTAGCATCACATGCTTTTTCTAACACAGTGGATTGTTAGCAGGTTCACCCTGGCTGTATACTTGCAGCTGACATTTCCAGATGCCGATGGGATTCTAGACAGTGAAAACAATTTTTGGGTTCCGACTGCATCAGACCTTTTTTTTTCATGTTTCCCCTCATAATGATTCTTATTATTTTTTACTTTAATTCATAGGAAGCATTTTCACAAAGGTAGAAATGGTTTCGAGATGGTATCTTTTTTTTGCATCACAAAAATGTATAGTTTTGTGTGTGTGTTGTTTTTTTTTATTTATTGTATCCACTGAATAGAAGACAACAGACACAGTTAAGTGTGTTAATTATGCAGCCACAGACTGGGTCACTGATGAACCTGAGGTCAGAGGCCTAAATGTACTGCTTCCTGTAGGCTACAGAGATATGCTTATTACTTTGTGATGACCTGCTCCTTTTTCTAGAAGGCATTTCAATGTTCAATTGCAAAATGAGGAAACACTCATAAATGCAATTATTACATAGCACTTGAATGCCCTTCGGTGGGAGCTATTTTGCAGAGAGACAGCAGCATGTTCCCATCTGAGTCAGGTAGTGTAGTCCTTCACAACACTGTGGATTGCATATCTCTAAGGGCTGACAAACTTATTACAGACTGTTTTAAACATTCATGATACTTCCATCTGCCACAATTCTCTAAGAGCCCAGGGTGTGATCTCCCCCTTATGCTGGAGTCCCTTAAGACCCCTTTATGCACAGTGCTGTTCTGAAAAGGGTGTCTGAATTCTGGCTTTTTGTTAATGACCACTTCAGCATTAAGAGTGTGACAACTGCTTATTAAAAGCTTACTTTGCATGTGTTGGTTGTCAAATGACTCTCAGTTGACTTTGTATTCTGCCCAACACAGGTTTTCTGTGCAAGCTCATCTCTTATTAGCCAGTAAATCAATCAATCCACTAACCTGGCAACATTCCATGAAGGCAGACTTGTAAAAATCAGAGTAAACATCATTGGATATAGTGGCAGCTTTTAAATCACTATGTCTAGTGATATTATATTACCAGACTTGCCATTCTTTATATATTATTTATGGGAGTGCTGCAGTTTAACATCAGCATATACTATTTTCAAAATGCAAGATTGTGTCACATCAAAAGCTACACATGATGTTACTGGTGATGATGATATACACTGTTAATATGCAGACCAACAGAGAAAATCCTGTCCTTGTGGATGTTAGACAATCAATCTGTGAAAGAATTATAGTGATAATCCAGTGTTTTTTTTTTTTTTCCATTTATGTACATTTAACTTTATATTATTGCAGAATCACTTTAAAATCCAACATCCATCTGAGATTGGATGGATTGGAAATTTCCAGCAAGCAGTTTCTGTCTTCTCTTCAACTGATGGAAATGTAGGCTTTCCTGCCCTTGACTATTGGGTCTTGACATTTAAAATAATTCAGGAAAAAAAAATCACCATCCAAATATCTTTCCAATTAGTTCTTAGTTGTGTTAGTAGGTCATTGTGACATGGAATCTGCTAAGCAGGTCATTTTAAAGACCTTTAAAGTTTGAAGAGAAATAGAATGCATACTGTTTGTAACTGTGGTTTTACATACTTGTAAATAACCCACTGGATTCCGAATCATTTGGTAGACAAATATGGAAGAAGGCTTTAGGGAATGATGTATTGCAAATACTGCAAGATCCAACATTTTGGGCTTTGGATGGTTTCGATATGCATTTCTTGTGATTTTTTTTTTTTTTACCAGCCATGAGCCGTACCCACAAGTTTTATGACTATTCAAACATTTTGCTAAGTAACTATATGCTGCATGATTTGATCAATGAATGCAGACATGTAGACATTTAAGGTATTACTGTGCAGTTTGTTTCACTTATGCAAAAATTAGAGAGAGGTTGAAGCCTTAGAAGTATTTATTGTTCACACATATACATTAGACATATACCGTATTTCTTCAGATATCCCAACTTTGGAGGTTGAGGTCAGAGCAGAGGGTCAACCATGTTACAGAACACCAGGAGCAGGGAGGGTTAAGGGTCTTGCTGAAGTCCCCACCAGTGGCAGCTTGGCAGTGCTGGGGTTTGAACCTCAATCCTTCAATTAAAGGCCCAGAGCACACTGCCCCACAGTACATTAAACAATGAAGACAAGACACATGGTCTCACGTTTTTAGATAAATTTAGTGTGTGTCTATTGAAGTTAGTGTGTACTGGAATGTTTGTTGAAATGAAAGCACACCGATTGGTTAAATGGACTGGCATGCAAGTCTTTGTAAGAACTGGTTTTGAAGGAAGAGTTGGACAGATGAGGGGATTCCTTCGGTGACAAAATCTGGCACAAATTAGTAAAGCATTTAATTAGCAACACCTGTGACGGGGACTGTTATCGACCCTTTGCAGGAATACTGGGGCCTTTAAGAACACATGTGAATGTGGACTAAATGGGGAATCAAATACAGGTTACGGATTTGTGGCTTTAAATGACAAAGCTTTTAATAATTTGCACTAAAAACCATTAGATTTATGTGAAACTAATGTACATAAGGGGTAGAGAAGATGTACTTCAATGATAATCAGTGTGTTTTATTCCTGCTTGTGGTGTTTGTAATTTGTTCTTATTAAAAATAACATCACTGACCTTTTCTGCTTCGAACAAATAAGACCTAATTGTTTCTCTATATAACTCTCTCTCTCTCTCTCTCTCTCTCTCTCTCTCTCTCTCTCTCTCTCTCTCTCTCTCTCTCTCTCTCTCTCTCTCTCTCTCTCTCTCTCTCTCTGTGTGTTGTGCATTGATTTAGACAGTAATTGACCTACATGACTGGATGTATGATTATAATTTGAAGAATACACAATTTATGTAAAAAAAAAAAAAAAGTATATGATTTTGCATATGAACATTTTTTATGCTGTAACAGATCTTTTTTTCTCTCTCTCTTTTAGTCAGGCTAGTGAACTGTGATACCGTATCTCCAAATTCAAACTGGATTTGCAGTAGATCAGGTAAGCCTAGAAACCACTCTTTTAATCCACACTCACACTTTCAACATGCAGGACAGTAGGTTTTATTTATTTATCAGGAAACTAGCACAGCACAGACTAAACACTTAAGAATGAGGGGCTGCTACATGTAATGTGCCTCTCACATGCCAAATGAATTGTAGACTTTTCAAAATTATGATGAAAATTTAAAGACAGAACTAAGGCTCAAACTAAGAACTAAGGCTCATTACCAGCTATTCTTGTGATAAAGAATTGATAAACGTGTACACTGTATTAAGTTCTGAGAGAAAGAGTGCACGTGTATGTGCGCGTGTCCTTCTCTGTTTTAGATACCGCTTGATACGCATCACTAAGCTTAAAAAAAAACAACTGAAAACTCAATTTTCAATGTACTGACATTAGTTGTGTAGACACTTGTGTTTTCATGCTAGTGGAGAAAAAAGTACTGATTAATTCCAGCAAAGCTAATTAAAGAAGTTTTCTTGGTGAAGCCACTAACTGAAAAGAACTTTTTTAAGAGAGCAGCTTAGCATATTATTAGCCTACACACAACAAACCTGTTGAGAGGCTAATTAAACCGAGTGGCCAACACACAGACAAAGCTCCATCAGCATCACTCAGTGAATTAGCATTAGTATTTACTTAGCCAGTGGAGAGGAATAAAGCCGCAGGAAGCTGAAATTAGCGCAGAACGAGCACTGATAAGCCGACCTTTAGCTGCACCATGCTAATGCTCAATTCTGCACACATGTGCATACACAGATAGGTCTGCGCTGGGAAAATTGCTCTCTTGTGACAAAAGTAATAAATGTTACAGCAGCGCTGCCAGGCTGGGATATAATAACGTAACATAAAGGAAACTCAGTTGTAATTAGGAATATTTAATGGACAAATAGAGGATTGTAGAAGTGTTTACATACACAAGCATTCTGTTAGGCCAATCTCGCAAAAGAAAATTATCTATTATTTAGTAAGAGTAGCGTTAGTTCAGATGAGGATGGATTTTTCAGGCAGACTCACTGAGATTCTCTGCTTGTGTGTTGTTGTGTGTTGTTAGTCCAGTCAGACAGTTGTAGAACAAAAGTTCGATGGTGTAACCCAGCTATAGGGCGTGTTGCAATAAAATTTTGACGAGACGTCAAAGAAAAACTTTACAAGTTTCAAATCAGGGCTTCCAGCCAGCCACCAATCAGAAATATTGTATTTCATGCTGTCAAAGTTAAGTATGGAGTATAAATCCTTGAAATACAATCCATAATGATTTCTGCTTGTCAGACCATCGTGACTTTCTCAGGGGTACAAATCATTGCATCATGTCGGATCTGGGTTTCTCTGCAGTGTATGCAGAGTGGAGATATACACAAATACACACACACACACATACACACACATACACACACACACACACACACACACATACTTGTATTACTATATTTCTAAGCTATTTTTATTGACCTGTTTTATCAGTGTGTTATTTTACCTAAATAATGTACAAACTAGTGATGGAAATTCCATCTCCTTTTAGTGAGTCAATGAAATTGGCTCTTTCGGCTCCCGGACTGCTTATTGCCAGTGTTTTTCAAAGCTGGCAGAAAATACTGCTTTTATAACACAATCAACTCTCCTCCAGGTAATAGACCTCTATAAATAGGTTTGCATCTATCCATCCATTCATTTAACTGAACAAATATAATACAGTAAAAGGATATTTTACTTTCTATAAGAAATATTCTCAATGAAATCCTTTATCAGCACCAAAAAAAAAAGAAAAAAGATGTGATTCTTTAAATAATGTCTTCTATCTTATGTGGTAAAGTGTAAAAGAAAACTACTGCTTGAACAGTATGAATATATAAAACATCCAAACAACAGGATCTTCCTCTGGCTATCATAGTGGCCCTTCACTGAATAGTAAAACCTTAGCTAGATTTTATTTTCTATATTTCTTTTTCTTTTTCAAGTGAATTCTATTCATCTTTTTTTTTTGCTTTTAACAATGGACATTGTCGCGAATCAGCTTTAAGGAATGAAGAATTTTAATTAAAATTAAAAAGTTAAAAATGTTCATTTATGTTTATCTCTAATGAGCAAGCCAGAGGCGAGAGTAGCAAGGAAAAACTCCTCGAGTTGATACAAAGAGGAAACCTTAAGAAAACCCAAACTCAAAAGTGAACCCATCCTCATTTGTGTGATTATGAATAATTTATTTTCTATAACTGCATATATCCGAGTGCAATTTTGTAATCAAGAGCTTTTGCTCAACGTATATAAGCATCAGTGTACTTACTGAATTCTTTATAGTTTTACGTTTACTGAACAAAAATATAAACGCAACACTTTTGTTTTTGCCCCCATTTTTCATGAGCTGAACTCAAATATCTAAGACTTTTTCTATGTACACAAAAGGCCTATTTCTCTCAATATTGCTCACAAATCTGTATAAATCTGTGTTAGTGAGCAGTTCTCCCTTTGCCGAGATAATCCATACACCTCACAGGTGTGGCATATCAAGATGCTGATTAGACAGCATGATTATTGCACAGGTGTGCCTTAGGCTGGCCTTAATAAAAAGCCACACTAAAATGTGCAGTTTTTGTCACACAGCACAATGGCACAGATGTCACAGGTTTTGATGCAGTGTGCAATTGGCATGCTGACTGCAGGAATGTCCACCAGAGCTGTTGAAATTGATTTGAATGTTCATTTCTCTACCATAAGCTGTCTCCAAAGGCGTTTCAGAGAATTTGGCAGTACATCCAACTGGCCTCACAATTGCAGACCACGTGTAGCCACACCAGCCCAGGAACTTCACCTCCAAGATCGTCTGTGATCAGCCCCCCGGACAGCTGCTGCATCATTTGGTTTGCAGGGAAGATCATCTGCGTGCTCGTCATCCTCGTCGGGGTCTCGACCTGACTGCAGTTCGTTGTCGTAACTGACTTGAGTGGGCAAATGCTCACATTCTATGGCGTCTAGCACTTTGGAGAGGTGTTCTTCAGGGATGAATCCCAGTTTCTACTGTATAGGGCAGATGGCAGACAGCGTGTATGGCGTCATTTGGGTGAGCCGTTTTCTGATGTCAATGTTGGGGATCGAGTGGCCCATGGGTATAGTATAAACAGGCGTATGTTATGGACAACAAACACAGGTGCATTTTATTGATGGCATTTTGAATGCACAGAGATACCGTGATGAGATCCTGAGTCCCATTGTTGTGCCATTCATCCATGGCCATCACCTCATGTTGCAACATGATAATGCATACTCACCGGACATGTCACCCACTGAGCATGTTTAGGATGCTCTGGATCGGCGTATACAACAGCGTGTTCCAGTTTCTGCCTATATCCAGCAACTTTGCACAGCCATTGAATAGGAGTGGAAAAACATTCCACAGGCCACAATCAACAACCTGATCAACTCTATGCGAAGGAGATGTGTTGTACTGCGTGAGGCAATTGGTGGTCACACCAGATACTGACTGGTTTTTTGGAATAGTGCTCACACAGATTTAGACAGATTTGTGAACAATATTTGAGAGAAATAGGCCTTTTGTGTACATAGAAAATGACCAACTCATGAAAAATGGGGGCAAAAACAAAAGCGTTTAAAATTTTGTTCAGTTTAAATTTAGATACATACGTTTGACTTCCAGTTATAATGACAAAACATCACACTTCTCTCAGCCTATGAGTCCCCAGTCCTGCACCCCTCTGTAATAGAGAACCTCTTTAAAAATGCCTTATTATACAAGTAGGCTTTCAGCATAGGCTTAAGTCTGAGTCCTATATTAACAAGAAACGTTGAAGCTGGAGGCATTGAAGGAAAATGCTCTGCCCCCTGCAGTATTTTTTATTATTATCCTAGGTAATGATAAAGAAGTCTCTTTTGCCTTTTGAACAAAGCAGTGACTCATATGGTGGATTATAATATGTCAAAAGTTAAGGTACTGTGGGATAAGACCATACAGTGATTTATAGGTCATTAGTAGCAATTTTACTTGGAGACAGTTTAGGGTGGATAAAATAAGCCACAATCTTCTGGTAACTGCTTTGGCAGCTGCAATTTGGACTAACTGGAGTTTTTTATGCAATAGCAGGAAAATCGAGGCACCAAGATTTTAAAACAGACAAGTCAAGTATAAATAAAATGTATTTAAATGCCCTCCCAGTCCCGTTGTCTCCAAGAGCACCAAAAATATCCAGGAATCAAAAGACACAGTAAGGTTTTGCCCGCTGCACATGAAAAACTGAAAAAACATTGAGAGTTAATTAGCTAGGTCAAGGTCAGGTTTTTAAATGAACGGCTAGTTTGGAAGTTGTAAATATATAATGGAAGAGTATAATCTTTTTTTTTATTTTAATTGGAAGAGTTTAATCAACCCTTTGATAAGACATTTTTGATCAGTATAAAAAGATTCAATATTTCATTAAGTTGCTGTTGGGTTTCTGTGTGAAAAGTATTGTGGATCTTTGTTTGATCTGACAGCAACTAATAATAAGACACTGTTAAATCTACTTATGAACCATTAACCACTATTGTGGAGAGTTACATTACAAATAAATTCAGTTCTTAATGTTGGCATTCAGACACAGGAAAATCCATTTTTACCTTGGTTAAAGATTCTCCACTGGCAGGTTGGACAGATAGACTATGACGTTAAGAGCATCAATCCAAATGCAAAAACGATAGCCTTACAATAAGGCATTAATTCTAGTAAAAAAAAATCATCATTTAATATTAACCAGTTTGTTAATAGTTTAGTCAGTAAGATGGATTTATCAATCCATACTGTTCTCCCCAGAATATACATTGACTTCCTTGTTCAAGATAAGCTGATCTCTAAATAACACAAACCTGGACTCAGTCACACTCATAAATAATATTTAATCATACATCTGTTTGATTACATCTGTTTCATACATGAGTCTGTTTTTATGAATATCTGGTTTTGAGCTTGTGTTTGTTTTTGATGCGATTGCAAGGCTAATGATTTTTTGAAAATGTCGTCTTCTTAAGATGTATGCCTGAGCGGCTCGCCATACTGATCTATATGAGTCACAAACAGCTAAAAAGCATTTCACAAGCACATGGCCTGTTAGTGTTCCAGATGAGCTGATATTTGCTAGTCTAACTGCAAGCTGCAGGTTTTAAAAAAAATTGCAGTTTCCCAGAAAAAAAGACACTTCTTCACTAGAAAAAAAAAATAAATAAATAAAATGGCACTTACACTTACTGAACACCTCGACTCTGAGCACTTTTTCCCCTCTTGTACTCATCTAAAAGGATTGTATGGTAGCTCTACTAGTATATCGCTTTCTTGTATTTTCACATTTATAAGCCACTTTGGATAAAAGCTTCTCAATAAACAATAAACACTTTGGATAAAATCAATAAACGTTAAACAGGAAGGAAGAGTCAGTAGTTAGTCAGGAGTAGCTAGCTAGAATTAGCTGACTTACCATTTAAGAGTTGTTCTGTCTCTTATCAGATACACTACACCATTTTTACTCCATTTTGAACAATTAAATCAAATAAACTACACTAAACAAACACTCACCTAACAATATGATTGCTATGCTTCAGGTTTTTTTCATTTAAATGTATTTTTTCGTGAATAAAAACACTATAGCTAACATTTCCTAATAATAATGAAAATAATTTATATAATAATGAAAATAATTTATCACCCATGAATACACACAGAGGCTTGGAACTTTAATATAATAGTCATAAATTTATGGTGCTTTGAATAGAGCATCTTAGACACGCTCTGGCTTAATGGTACTTCAATTACTCTAAGTTTAGGGATTTTGCAAAAGTAATTAATCTCATGAGGGAAAAAAAATTAGGCATATTGCAATGATGCAAGACATTTAGCTTTTTTAAATATTTTGTACCGCAGAATAGGAGTAGGCAGCACTTGTAATCTGTTACTAGTTCTTTTTTCTTCTTCGAAAGGTTAAATGTGAACACACGTTTGATTTATTGATTGATCCTTTTGATTGATTCCTTTTGTCTCAAGATTATTGCCGAACTGTCACCAGGACCTGATTTTATTTATTTATTTATTTATTTATTTATTTATTTATTTATTTATTTATTTATTTATTATTCCATTTGCATACGTGCACAATAAATATCTCTGAAAAATAAAAAAAATAAATAAAAAAAATTAAGAATACTTATGTAGCTTTGCCAGCATTATTTAATCGTTCATTTTGGCAAAGGTGAAATGTGACTTGTGTTTGTGGTAAACCTTTTCTTACTTTAATAAAACCAGCATCTGTGGAAGGCATATTGTTGTACAATAACTATTGTTATTCCATGTGATTCTGCTTCACAGGTTATATTTAATGCATTATTATACAGTCACTGTCCAATTGATATGGAGCACCTGCACATTCATGTAGTAAGCTGATCAGCCAATCATGTGGCAGCGGCACAATGCAAACATCAGAACCGGGGGAAAAATGCGATTTCTGTTACTTTAATCCACGCTTGACTGTTGGTCTCAAATGAGCCGTTTGGTTTTAGTCCCCTGGGAGTTTTCACACATCTCTTGAGTTTATACAGAGTGCATGCGAAAAGCAAAAAAAAAATTAAGAAAACAATGTACGTTTGAAAGTTCTAAAGGCAAAAACATCTTATTGATAAGAGAGTTCAGAGGAAAATAGCTTGATATTTTTGAGAAAGGACATAGCAGCTCATATTATCACTGGTTATTAGCAGGGTAAGCAGAAAAGCATCTCACTGTATACTAAACAGAACAAAGTGCTTCAGCCTGCAGACCCTCTGCTCTGCTTTTTGTTTGTTGCACCATTCTGTGTAAAGCTAACTGTTGTGTGTGGAAATCCCAAGAGATCGGCAATTTCTGAAATAATCGAACCAGCCTATCTGGCAACATCATCCGTTTCACGGGGGTTTTAAGACCCAGAGATTACATTTTTTTTTTCCTTCATTCTGATCTTTATATTAAAATTACCTGAAGCTCTTGACCTGTATCTTCCTGCCTTTATGCCTCCGATACCACATTATGATGACTGTATAACAGTCCAAATGAGCAAGGGTACAGGCGTTCCTATTAAAGGGACTGTACTTTGCTGGTTTCCATTGGGGATGAGGAAGAAACCTCCCCAGTGAATACTTAAGCCTAGAATCAATTTCCAGCTTAATGGTGCCTTATTTGTAAGCCAAAATCTCAGTGGCTGCTCATTTGCTGAATGACAGGAATCGATTTCTTTTTGACATGCCTTTATTAATCATCAAACATCTAACTTATGAAAGAGGCAGAGATTATCAGCAATATCAAATAGTGACATGTGTATGCGCTGTCAATTTAGCCCTGAATATTTATAGGAGTTTATTTATTTACATCAAGTCTTGTACGAAACCAGAATTTTAAACATAGACTCAGAGTTCAAACACTAATTCAGCTAAAATTTAAATTAACATTAAGGTTTGGCAAGCTAATTAATTGTAATAATACAGGCAATTATAATTATAATTCAGTATTTGAATTATCAGGAAAAGAATGACTCAGTCTAGCTTTAGTCTTTATCCTATTGTGATCATTTCTCTCACTTTGAATGCCATGTTTGTGCTTTGGACAAAAAAAGACTTTAGATCTTTAGCAAAAGTCAGAAGGTTTTTGACTGTTTGTCAACCTCCCATTTGACCACATCATTATAATCACAGCAGTGGCACCGTAATTGCACTAGCAGATTAGCAGATTAAGTTCCTACTGTTAATACTGATGGCGTACCACAGAGGGTATATACCTATTAACCACATGCTTACAAATCAATTAAGAGGTCACTGTTGCCATCGTATCCTGTGTTTCTGCTCTACAAATCTGGGGGTAGAAAGGTAGCTACACTAATCGGGATAACTAAACATAAACTATCAGAAGCTTTTTTTTTTATTTATTTATTTTTTTTATTTCATGTTTAGTTAGTTCAGTGAGCTCATTATGCACCTGTGGACATTTTTGGCAAGGATATCCTGTCAGGCATAAACATGCTTTGTGAGAAGTGGCACGATTGCATAGCTGAGAGGAAAATCTGGTCTGTAATTTACTCAAATATTTTTGAGCCAAGTTTAAATTGATATTTGAATATCAATTTTGTTGTGTAATTCCATGCCATGAACTGCATGGCTTTTCTCCTGAGTCTATTCACTAGACTAGAGACATACAATGGAGTGTATATGAAAGCTGTTAGATTCCCAAAAATGTTGTGGTCAATATGTTACATATTGTGTTTTTATCATTTTATTTACTGAAATCTTGGCAAATGAAAATAGCGACTCCAAAGAGGGACAACGATAACATTTACTGCTATCTTAGACACCAAAAAAGATATTTCAGAATGTTAGCGTAACCTGTGAATTAATGAACTCGATGTGAGTACGTTGAAGACGAAAAGTCCTTCGAGAAATTGAATGACTCAGATTTATTTGCGGTTTAACATTTAAACATCATGATAGCTGGCTTATACAATTTATATAACTGTTATTAAATCTGTAAAAAATATACCTTTTTTATGAAACACCTTGCACGGAGCACTAAGATAGTCATGGATTCTTGCGCCTTGTCTATAATTTAGCAAATGACAGGTTAGCTTTCTTAAATGGTGATTAGCTGAAAGTCTGGTACAGTAACTACATAGAGGACTTGCATTCCTGATACTTTTTTGTCCACCAATACAAGACTCTAAAATAACTTGTTTTAAAGTTTTTCATTCAGTTTAAATTCAGTTTTATTTTTTATAGCACTTTTAACAATGAGTGTTGTCTCAGCAGCTTTACAGAACAGAACATTTTTATATAGATTTATTTAAATTGATCCCTATTGAATTTATCCCCAATGAGCAAACTTCCTTAGATGGTATGAGGAAAAAACTTTGAGAGGAACCAGACCCAAAAGTTACCCCATCCTCATTTGGGTGACACCAAAGTGTGTGAATATAAATTATTATAAACACCAGAGAGTGTGAATTACCATAATCAACAGAGTGTGAATATAAATTATGTCCTTTCTATAGTCTTATACAGTCAATTTATACAGTTTTAAATGCATCTGTCAAACGACATCAAATTTTCAGCCTCAATAAACATTTCAATAAACTTAAATAAAAAACTTCAATGAAATTCACCACTTAAAACCGGTCTCAAAGAAGTTTCATTGTGAACTTTAGTCAACTTTATTATAACTTTATAACTTTATTATAGATTATAATTGTATATATAATAACACTTAGATGACCAATTTCATCTGTTTATTGGGTAGCTGGCTTTCTTCCAAAGCCAACATGAAACTTTATTATTTATTAATTATTATTTAATTTATTAATAGCATATTATTTTATCGTAAAGAGTTATAGAGATATAAAATTGTTGTGTTTTCATTGTGAGATGTTTTTTCTTTGGGATAACCTTACACAGAATTTTATTGGTTGAACACCTTTAATGTTAATGGCATCTCAGTGAGCAGAAATGGGATTGATATCACTTTGAAGGTAGAAACAGAAAAAAACCCAAAACATTTTAATATATATTTATTTATAAATATATATTGTCTATGTAAAAGCAGAAATTTGTGTGAAAAACTACAAATTCTTAAACCCCCAGCATCTAATTTCCTATGCACGCTTAATTGGAGTATGACATGATAAAAAAAAAAAAATTTAATGCTGAACATGTACACCACAAAACAGGAACAAATTATTTTTTTGCACATTGGGAATAAAACACAGAAATGACCAGGCTTCTAAACCTAACACTCATTTATACCAAACCATGGGTCAAGACCTTATCATAAAATGTCATCTAGCAACACCAACTATTTCATGTAATACCAGCTTGCCTTTATAGTCTTAAAATGCCTCAGAGTCAGGGTCATGCACTTGGTGTCATGAGCAATTCCTTATCATGATTCGGTTTTTTTTCTCTTTTCTCAAAACGATCTATATCACTATATTAACTTCTGGAGGAAAGATAAGCTAATTATTTTGTGAACACTCTGTGGGATTCCCCTTTAAAGGCACCTCAAAGCGCAGGCTCTCACTTCACTCTCTCTATCATGTCATCAAAAATTAAAAAAGTTTGATCTATTGCCAAATGTTTTTTTAAAGGCGGTACGTATAGCAAGCTTGATATGCTCATCCATGAGTAAACAGCAATCTCAGCAAAGAGACTGTGAAGTAAAACAGGAGTATCTCCCACAGGACTGGTCTCGTTACCGAGGCATCTGCTTTTGATCATTAGTTCAGCTCTGTGCATGGATCTTTGGGCGTACGTGAGTCGATCATTAGTTAACAGGGTTAGTTGCTGAAGAAATGCTTTATTTGTTGTTGCTCGTTTATTTGTGTTTTTTTTTTTTTGGGTAAAGACTGTTGGTTATGGAGTCATGCTGTGGGACTGCTAATGCTGTAGAGGTCAAAGACTCGTCGAGCTTTTACAAGAAATAGAAAAGGGAGAAATGTTATTAGCAAACTAAAACGTGTGGCTCGAAGACTAGTGTGTTAGCACATACTTTATGGAGAATGGAAACATTTTATCAAGATTGCATTTCTGAGATGTGTCTCGTGTGTGTGTGTGTGTGTGTGTGTGTGTGTGTGTGTGTGTGTGTGGTTGATCCGTGAAATAAAAGACATTCTTTTTGTATTACATATGATGGGGTTGCCATGACAGCAGTATATGTATACTCTATGTATTGGAGAAAATATAAAAGTTCTGTTTTATACAATATATAAAATGTACTTCTCACTGGTGTTTTGTGTCCGAATCAAAGGGACACCAGGATCATTCGCTTTCAGCTTCGAAGGTAGCTTATACTGGTTGAAAATCTTAGACTTGATTCTTCAGCATGTTGATCGACTGAAAGCTCAGTAGTTTGCAAATCTGAGAAAGGCTAAAACCTTTTCGATGTGCTGCTCTATAACACTTCCTTTGCCCATGAAATGGAAAAGCAGTCATGGACCGATGACCTGCATAGCTGAGCTGCACTTCACATGCATTTTTATTAAACTGTCTTCTATATAAATAGGGTAATGGGTGTGTGTGAGTGTGTGTCTGATCCAAGTGTGTATCCCTGTAACCTTTCTCATTCCCATGTGGTGAAGTGTGTGTCGGACTGTGCATTCTAGATACATGTGCTTTAGCGATTGAATAAAGCCGATAACCAAGAAGTTGAGAAAAGGGTGCATGAATAAAAGATACTACGGTTATGTACATGCATGTGAGAAGAGCAGGAAAGGGAGAAAGGAGAAGCAGAGAGAACATGAGTGGCTGAGACAGGGTGAGAGGGAAGATGTGCTGTACTGTCCTGACAGCATGGACACTGGTTTAAAGTGCGGTGGGGATAATGCAGTGGGAAAAGCCCTCACTGCCCTGTCAACTCGCTACACACACAATAGTCCCTGTGCTTCAACTGTCTGGACACAGAAACATCTCTCTTGCTTTCAGACACACACTTACACTCATACATTTTAAATTCCTACTGCTGTTTTGGCTACACTACACTACTACAAAAAAAAAGACAAACATACTGTAAACCTCTCACAATCAAGATTTCAGATATTTATCAATTATTAAAATACAATTTTGATATAATTAGGTATTTTTTTAAAAGCATACACACCGAGGTTGTGACATTTTTATTTTAATTTACATTGAAATTATGAATTTTTAAATAGCAAAATTAAATCTTTTGCCATGAAACCATTTCACTTGTTTTATTTGATTCTAAAAATACACTCCATTTCAAAATTCATTGTATTTATTGATATTTGTCACATGCACTGTTATTTACAGTATACAGAATGCAGTAAAATAAATATTAGATCATTAATCCTAGACCGGAGGGCACGGTGGCTTAGTGGTTAGCACGTTCGCCTCGGGGTTCGAATCCCACCTCCGCCTTGTGTGTGTGGAGTTTGCATGTTCTCCTCGTGCCTCGAGGGTTTCCTCCGGGTACTCCGGTTTCCTCCCCGGTCCAAGACATGCATGGTACATTGATTGGCATCTCTGGAAAATTGTCCGTAGTGTGTGAGTGAATGAGAGTGTGTGTGTGTGCCCTGCGATGGGTTGGCACTCCGTCCAGGGTGTATCCTGCCTCGATGCCCAATGACGCCTGAGATCGGCACAGGCTCCCTGTGACCCGAGGTAGTTCGAGTAAGCGGTAGAAAATGAATGAATGAATGAAATAATGAATGACTAATCCTAGACCGTGCATAAAAGAAGAAGAAGAAGAAGAATGTGTTTATAGGTTACATCTAGTAGCATGGTGCGCTATAAGTAGTAGCTAGTATAAGTAGTAGATAAATGATTTTCAGTTTTCTTTTTTATTATTCTAGAGAGTGATACAGTGTCCGTATGACATCCGACCTGTCCATCTCCCACAATGACACATTTTTTAATAAAGTTATTCAATAAAAACAGATAGCTATAGAAGTTTCTCTGCAACTTAATGTAAACTACATTGCATGACCTTTATTTGACTTTTCTTTCCCTTTTTCCTCCGAGTCTGTTTTCTTCGAAGGCGTATCATTTTGCACGTCCGTCAGCTCATGTTTGCATTTTCATACAAGAAACACTGAAAAAGAGTTGATGAGATGCACTTTAGAGACAGACTAGAGAGGTGGTGTGTAGGAGGGAATTGGAAGAACGTTCCTCTCCAGATGCTCCGGCTCAATAGCTTGAGTGATTAGCCATCACTCACTCACTCACTCACTCTTCCTCACACACACACACACACACACACACACACACACACACACACACACACACACACACACACACACACACACACAAACATTTTCTCCACTTTCACCCACCTGAGCAGAGCAGACCAAGCATTTGGAGCATGTTTACAGGATTTGTGTATGAAAGTACACCAGGTTGAGGATTGTGGCTCTTGATAAAATGACTTCACTGTGATTTCGACCAGAGTGCATCAGACCAGTGCAGAGACTAAAATACGCAGGAGACGAATCGGGAAGATTTAAAAGTGGTAAGAAAAAAGCCAAGCTCGAGAAAAGGAATGAAGGACTTGCTCTGAGATTATTAGTTCTGCGCTTACTTCGCCGATGAGGCGGTAATTGCTGAATGTAGTCCTTGTGCCATAGAATTCACCCATTGTGAAGGTGTTAATGATTATATTAAAAATCACAGAATAAGACTGAGAGCGTCTGATGCTTTGGCTTCTTGCTAATTATTCAATATCTCACTATAGCGCTCAGCCGTATCCACCTACTCTCTCTCTCTCTCTCTCTCTCTCTCTCTCGTTCCTTCCTCTTCCTCCTTCCTTCTCCTGTTCTCTCTTCCTCCCACACTGATCATTTCTCACTCTCTGGTCATGAGAGAAATGTCACGGGCCTCTTGTCATATTGTGACTGCACCACTACTGAAGATGATGATAATGAAGGCAGCTAAAGATACCTAACCAGCATGAAGTGGCAGCAGGGAACCTGGTGGTGTGTTCTGCGTGTGCTACAAGAAAAAGGTCCAGACAGATCACATATGTGATGAGACAGATCTGACATGTCCTTTCACCTCTTAATAATCCACAATTGCACAAACGGACTGCATGGTCTCATGGGAAATTGGTCGCATTTTTGTTCCACTAACTCCATAGCAACTGAACGCTGGAGAACGGGACTGCACCACAGTGTACGCCTCAATCCTCGTAAATGGATTTATGCATGCCAACTGAATAAAGGAAGCAGGAGGAAATTGACACATTGTGTTTCAGATCAGCCCTTTCACTGCCATGAGCTGTCTCATTAAGACCTATTTGGAATACTGGAATTGTGTGTGTGTGTGTGTGTGTGTGTGTGTGTGTGTGTGTGTGTGTGTGTGTCCAGTCAAGAAGCTTTTACTGTGATTTCAACCATATATATCCGACACAGTGACAAGAGAAAAAGGACGGTGGTGCCACATAAAACAACATAGAGCTGAAGTCAGTTGTCCTAGACACTTAAAGTGCATAGAATGCAAACGATGCACACAAGAGACCATGCAGACAGACAATACAAAACCCTACAGGGCATAAAATAAAATAGTGCCGATCATTTGTGCAAAAAAGAGGATGTAAACAATAAGAGGGTTCTTGTAAACGAATGTAAACCTACCGTGGAAGCAGTTAAATAAAGGTGTGTAAAAACAGCATTAAAATGAATTGAGTGTGCAAAACAGCATTGAAGTGTATGCCTGTGTGTGTATGCTTACATGCTTTTACAGTATATGTCCTTGTAGACAGGAATACATGCCAGTCTTTCCTTTGCGGACACATTTGGCTAATCCTCACAAGGGAAAGTGCTTTTATAAAGAAAATAATAAATAAAGAATCTCATTAACAAACCAAAGGCTTTCCATTAGTTACTGATGCATTGGTTAGGGTTAGATTTCTGTGTACATAGCATACATACAACACATACTATGCATACATATGGATGGATTTTTTATTTTTTATTTTTTTAATATCCCAGACTGAAAATCTGAACATGCTTTGAAACAGCTCTTCTACTACAAAAGCACCTTTCATTCACACAACACTACATGCTTGTGTGTATAGCTGAGTGTGTGCTTACTCCGAGTAATTGGCTATGACCTCCACTGCTTGGCCTAGAAAGTGATTGAATTCATAATGTCGAGTCGTTATCTGCTTTAAGCACACATGCTAAAAGCCCGATTCATTTAAAGGAGGCTTCAGCATTCACACACACACACACAGGCACGCGCGCACACACACAAAACCCTCAGCATGAGAGTAAGGAAACGAACAAAAATGCTTTCCCCCTTCTTTCCCCTCGCCGTTTCTCATTCGTCTCAGTGCTTCTGGAGGAACTGTGTGACAGGGGCAGACATAAAAGGCTTTCAAGTTTCAAACAGGTTTAATTAAGAGCGGAAGGACAAAGACATCAAACCTCGGCGAGCAAGCGAATGCGTGGAGCTCAATCTGCTTACTCTGAACAGGATGAATAAGAGGAATTAATGTTATTAATTTTAATCTTTAATGCACATTAAAGTTGCCTGGTGTGCGAGCGAGTTTTGCGAGTGCACGTGGAATAACTAGCTGACTTCGTCTTACAGTAAAGTAGAAGATGAAAAGATAAGACAGATAGAAAAGAAAGCCTTGGGTGAATTAATGAGGGGGATGGGAGAGGGGGGCATGGTGGCCGTTGTCCTGAAGGACACGCCCACGCATGATGTAGGTTCGGTTGTAAAAGCACACAGCGCTACAAGATGGACGTGTTGTAATTCATTTCATACTGTGTGCTTGCGTGTGTGTGTCTCTTGGGTGTCTAGCTGGTGGACAATGTCATGGAGGTGGATTAAAGTGATCTTGACTGATGACACAAAAAAATCTCTTATCTGTGTTTAGACATGAAAGATCACTATCTCTGTCTCCGTCCCTCTCACACTCTCTCTCTCTATTATTGTCCTTCGCAGAGAATTAATCCTATTTGTAGAACGTGATTCTGTGTGTGCTGAAGGACAGGGGCTTGTTTGTGGTATCAGACCTTCTCGGGTGTTAATGCTGCTCATCTTCTTTGAGGTGCCCAGAGTGAGACCACACTGTCTCAACACTGGAAGAATGACAGGACAGGACAAGAGCCCTATACACTCATGCATACTCACACACACACACACACACACACACACACACACACACACACACACACACACACACACACACACACACACAGCCTCTGAAAAATGTAAACAGCTTTTTCCCATAATTTGGGTAGTATTTTATTTCATGTTTGTCTGATTAACAATGTTTCTTATTCATATATTCATTCATTCCTTAATTTTCTACCGCTTATCCAAACTTCTCGGGTCACAGGGAGTCGCCTGTGCGTCATCGGGCATCAATGCAGGATACACCCTGGATGGAGTGGCAACCCATCGCAAGGCACACACACTCTCATTCACTCACACACTCACACACTACGGACAATTTTCCAGAGATGCCAATCAACCTACCATGCATGTCTTTGGACCAGGGGAGGAAACCGGAGTACCCGGAGGAAACCCCCGAGGCATGGAGAGAACATGCAAACTCCACACACACGAGGCGGAGGCGGGAATCGAACCCCCAACCCTGGAGGAGTGAGGCAAACGTGCTAACCACTAAGCCACCGTGCCCCCCTCCATATAATCATATTTTTCTATTAATTTTTTGCATTGTATGATCAGCTTGTTTGTTTGAGGGTCTTATTAGTACAGTATCTCAAAAGCAAGTGATTGAATGTTTCTCAGATTTCTGTGGAATCTCTAACCATCATCACCAGCAGTTGAACCAGCAGATTACATTTTGGAATTGATCCGAACAGGGTCTCAATGTCACAGCAAGGTCAAACACCTGAAAGGACTGAGACTCGTGGGAGACAAAGATTCCTGTTGGCGTTGAGTTTTACTTGTTGTGCATGATTTAAGCAACATCTTCGCATGCTGGCACAAACAAACTAAGCTAATAGCAACAGACCATCTATATATGTATAATATTTGCAATTAACCAAAAGCTTTTCAGTTGGCTCGGAAGCTCATACAGTAAAATTCAGTAAACCAAACCATTTTAAAAAGTAACATACGATACATATACAACTTATCTGAAGCATAGACCGTAGTTTGGATCAAATAGATAGAATGGTTTTATTCTGCATGTCATTGGACTACTAAACCCTCCTGAGACCATGAAATGGTTGTCACTGATGATGACTGGGTTGCTCAGAGTCGAGTTCTGGTGCTGCAATCGTGTCTGAAAATGCAAAAAATAGTTACATGAGGATGATTCGGGATGCTATTAAACAACCAAACATTATAACCAAGCGTTGCACATTTGCAGTCCATTTGATAGACAACTGATCGACTAATTAGTGGCTTTGCTGCTCTAATCATCACCATGCAACCATTTCACACGGTTCAATCTGACATATACACATATTATAAGAAAAAAAAATCCTCAGCATTACCATTCTGCCATTTTATATATATATATATATATATATATATATATATATATATATATATATATATATATATATATATATATATATATACACACACACACACATTTTTTTACATTAGAAGAAAGAGTTTCATTGGGGAGTCATCGGGCATCGAGGCAGGATACACCCTGGATAGAGTGCCTACCCATCTCAGGGCACATAGACAGTATGTTGGTTCAGTGAACTCCTAAAAAAAGACATATTTGGCTAATGTTGAATATAGTACTTCCTTTTCAAAGATCACAAAGAAACAAATCTAAGATTCTTAACCTTATTTTTAGGCATATTTTAATATTCTCTTGTTTTATTTTAAGAAAGAAGCAATGAATGAATAAATGAAGGTTTAGAAATAGGTTTGCGTTTGGTTTATCTTAAAATAAGAAATAGTAACTAAATTTGACTAGCGTTTTAACATGAGATATTATTACATGCTAAGTGATGTGATGTGAAGTTCTGACATCTCACAGCCACAGAGTCATTGACAGCTCCAGGGCTCATGTTACTCCCTGTGCTGAATTTGTCTAGGTGTGCTTCATCTCATGTTTTCTAACACAATTGTCAAAGATCTGGATCTGTTACCTAGTTACAGATGTCAATTCACAACTCCAGGTTTAACATTTCAGCGAAGTTAAAGTTTAAGTAAGACGTAAGATTTTTGTGTAACACCCAAAGCTGAAACGTTGAAAACGGACAAAAAAATCTAAACCACAGAGCATGGTTTTGTTTGTCAAGCACACGGCAAAAACACATTATGAATCATCAGAAAGCATGTTTCCCCATTCAGGCTTTGATTCACAATAGCAGCATATTATGACTGGACAATTTTTCAGTCTCTATGGGCTCAGTTAAATGAATTACATTGATTGTTTTAGCAGGGATTGTTTGTTTTTGGGATAATGTTTTTTTTTTTTTTTCCCTGCCAATTATCGTTCACATTTCACATTTCCGCATTTGGAAATTAATGTATGCTAAATTGCAGCTAGGTGTGAATGTGTGTGCCTGGTGTCCATGCGAGGGTGTATTCCTGCCTCACGCCAAGTGTTTTGGATTCGACAAGAACCTGATCAGGATAAAGCAGTTACTGTAGACCAATGAAGAACTAAAAAGAATACTTTTGAAATTTTGCTGTCTAAAACATTTTGGCAGAATCTACAAATACAAATAACTCCATAATCAGAAGTTAGTTATGGTCCAGGAAATTTGGTGACCATTTTGAGAAGCCTATGACTAGTAACAATACACACAGAGAGACTAACACAGGGTGCTAGCTGTGCAGCCAAGCCTGAAGAGTCCCACTCCTGTTTTGTACTTCAGAATGGATGTGTGTGTGTGTGTGTGTGTGTGTGTGTGTGTGTGTGTGTGTGTGTGTGTGTGTGTGTGTGTGTGTGTGTGTGTGTTTGATGCTCGACTGTGAGCTGTAATGTATTCACACCAGCAATGACCCCACCCGCTGTGCTCATGGATCGGCCCTAAAAAACCTTGTCAGACTCTTTTGCTCTACATTTCATTATTCATAAACTGAAATTAATAACCATCCTTTGTCCCTAGGCTGTGTGTGCGCATGCATGTGTGAATGTGGGTATGCGTGTATGTGTGGGTGTGCGTTCGCCCCAAGGCTGTGCTTGTCTCTTTGAGGGGTGAGAAGAGGAAATGAGGCTGGAAAGCCACAGGGAGAGACAGTGGCCCTGGCACACATCACTTCCTCACAGAATATTTACTGTGCCCAAGTTATATGATATGATACTGATGGACACCGGAGAGACCTGGAGCGAGGACAAATAATATACGGGGTTCCTTATGTCTAGGACACACTAGTGGATAATTGGGCTGATATCATGGCAAAAGCATCCCTTCCAGTGATTTGAAACAGTGTTTTGAATTTGAAAGTCCAATAACAGATGATGGACGAGCTGAAATGTCGACTGCTGTGTTTGTTTTGATCAGTCGTTCATTTGTTCAGTTTGAAATTCTGCAAGATCCCCGGTTTGGAGAGTCAAGATTGTATTTTTCTCTGTAAATCTTGTAGTATGAGAGATTTAGGGGCCGATACACAAGCCAGGACAAATGATATGTGAAATTCAAGGTGGTACCTGTTGTGTCACATATTTTTCAATCTCCGTTAGGATTGTATAAATCTTGTAAATGTCAGTATCTCATGTATTATGTGCGGTTTCAATGGGTGGAAAGAATTAAACACAATAAGCTGCACTTGTCTCCTTAATGATGACTGACTCTTATGTCATGGCCATTACAGAGACTGATTGAAAACAGCCTCCGATCACAATGACCTGCTTTCAGAGCTATTGCTGAAGTCATTAGTCAGGGAATAATACACAACTCATAAGCAAAGGACAAGGAGTCAAGAAAGATCATGAACTATGACTGCTAGTTTTAAATAGCTCTAGTGAATGTCTGGATATGTGTGCATATTTGTGTGTATGTGTGTGTATGAGAACATTCTTGCCGTGGACTTTGCTGGTATGCTGGAACATAATTTAATTTTCACTCTGGTCATCCCAACGCTGGCTTGACAACTAGGAATTTCATATGATTGAATTTATGTGAGATGGTGATGGTTGTGTGTGTGTGTGTGTGTGTGTGTGTGTGTGTGTGTGTGCAGACTTAATGTAAAAGGAGAGAGAGAGAGAGAGAGAGAGAGAGAGAGAGAGAGAGAGAGAGAGAGAGAGAGAGAGACACTGTCTCAGTGCAGACAGATGTTTCAGCAGTGACAGCTGGAATTCCATCAACATCCACAAACTTCACTTGCAGTCAGGGAGCAAGACACACAGACACAGAGAGAGGGAGAGTGGGAGAGATGAGACTTTCTGAATTATTGAGTATTTACTTCATCCTACTGCTGTTTGAGCCTCCTTCACTCGCTGCTACCTTAAAACATCAAAATGAATGCAGCACAGATAAAGCCTGGGTTCGACTCGGGGGCTGCATATGCAAATGACACCATCTCTGCTGCAGGTCTGTTTGTCTGCACATGACTTTAGGGGCTTTTTACACATCAGTGTGCTCACTTTTTCTTCCCACAACTTACTGCTTTGTGAAAAAGTAGCAGCGCAAAGCGTGGGCAAGAAGGAGCAATGCCGTGGCTCCTGATCAGGTTCAGGGGCAGCAGCAGCGGTAGTGGAGGGGTATGGATTTATTCAAGGGGTCAGAAAGGTCAAACCCAGTAGAGCACATGGAGCTTTTCATCCCCTGCAAAAAAAATGATACTTATTACAGCGCTCACAGTCCGAACACTTTATTGTTATTGTTAAAAGTTCTTCGTACTTTTCCTACTAACTCCAATCTAGAAAAATCCTGCTTGAACCGCTTAGCGTGCTTCAAACTTTATTTTATCTACTTCTTCTTTAGACTGTTGGTAAATAGGTTCAAGAAATTCCAGGTATTTGAGTTATATTATAGATTTGTAAACAATACAAAACAGCTTGACCAAAGTGGTCTATGATCTCAGGACCATAGACGTAAGAGTTTGCACAGTTTTACCTTTCTACATTAATAAAACACATTATTATTTTATTCAGAGTGTTTCCATAACAATCTGTTTTCAGTTGTAAAGATACTATTCACCATATAAAGTGTTCACCCTGCGAGACTTAAGCTCAGAATTAACCTTATTGTGGGAGGGATGATGTATCTCACTCCACAGTCAATCATAAAATATAGCCAGTCATGAGCTTTTGTTGTGATGTATGTGGAAGAGGGTAGATAGCACTTTCCCACAAGTGTGTTATGCTGCCATATGGTGCAGATCTTAGTGTCTCAGAAGCTGGTGTTGGTGTTTAGACTCCTTGGGTGGTGTGTGATAGAGAGAGAAGAGCTGGCGTGTGGGTAGGAACTGGCAAATGAACAAAATGGATGGGGAAAAATTTAAATAAATTTATTGTGGATAGAAAGTTAAGGCAAGCGTGAGAATGTTTGTATTTGTATTGTATAAAAAGTTGTATGGTCTTACACCTGAAGGACCTGAGGGACAGTGTGGACGTTCTGGTACACCCAGAAAAAGCACCGTGGCCACACACATACACACACTTATTCACACACAGGGCAATTTAGAGTCTGGCATATTTAAGGAGAGAAGACGAAACCAGAGAACCTACAGAGAAAAGCCATGTGGACACTGGGGGAACATTTAAAACTCTATAGAAGCCAGAGAACAGGATTAAAGCTGGGATACACTGTGGCACTGTTATGCATACAGATTAATTACATTTATACTCAAATATTTCTACTACCATGTAATATTTGTGAACTGGTTAGCATAACTGTCATAGTTTTTTTTTTAAACAATATGTCTAATTAAACATTTGTAGAAGTTTGTAGACACCTGACCACAGTATGAAACATCTGGCAACCCAGCAGTCATTGGAACTCTACACTGATAAGAGAGCTACTCTATTCTCTATTTTTATTCTTTCCTTTGTCTTTTTCTTCTTCTTAGATTTACACTTTAAACCTGCTAAGCTTCGAACTTGGAAGTTTTACCAGCTATTTGTTTCAGACATTAATCTTTCCTCCTTCACATTTAGCTCCTTGCAGGCAAGTATTTTCTTCAGGAAATGCAAATGTAGATTTGATATATCGTATCATGAAGATTTATTCTACATTTACTTTAAAAACCCACAGGTTTCACCTTTTACAACTTCAAGAGCCCTTTGCTTGCACAGCTGTTATGAAGGACAATTTTGCCTGAATGTGCTGTTTCTCTGTAAACTTTGTGTACTATGCTTAACTTTTACTGCCTCCACTTTGACACAGCAGTTGTTAAGTGTCTTTCAGCCAAGAGGTGACACAATGAAACTGTCAAATGCTAATGCTGTTAAATGCTTAATAGGAGCTGCAACAAAACAGTGTAGCATCTGTGTGTGTGTGTGTGTGTGTGTGTGTGTGTGTGTGTGTGTCTGAGGGTGTGTGTGTGTGTGTGCTGGTTGGTTCAAGACGTAGATGCCAAATACACATAAATACACAGGAAAAACCCCCACAACTGCTCCCATCCTGCTATTTAGCTTTCCACTCTCTCTTGAAGCAGAATCAGATATTTTATTCCTTTCTTTTTCCTTATAGTACGCCTCTATTCCCTGAGCTTAAGAGAAGAGCTGCACCTCACTATCTCTTAAAGTCAAGCAAAAAACAGGAAAGGAGGAGAGAAACAGATTGTTGCTCTGTATTCAGCTGCAGCCTTCTCCTCCCTCACATGCCCCAAGAGAGAGAAATGAAGACAAGGATGGAGAGAAAGATAGAGAGGGTTTGTGCACGCTTTGCTTTTTGGTTCTTGTTCTTCTAGCTGAGGGATTTGAGGGATGAGGAATGTTGTACTTTGTTGTACAGAAGCGTGGATGGATTTTAGAACGGGTTAAGATGAAGCTTGTGTGTGTGTATGTGTGTACAGTATGTGTGTGTATGAGTGTTTGCTCAGACGTTCTCTGTATATGCGTTTCTTCCTAATCCTTCTTATCCGCACGCTATTCTACTATAGAACAATGATGAGTAATCAATAACCTTCACATTTCACAGTTTATCTGGGTTGTTTTTAGTATTATTATTAAATTAAATTAAATAATGATATAGTATGGAAGAAAAAGCCTGAACATTTTCTATAATTTTCCCTCACATACAGGGAGCTAAAAATAAAATATCTGCTCATTAAAAAAAAACCCTCCAGTCTCTATTGCACAAATGATATCAACCACCAACATCCATCCAATCAAGAGGCGTCTCTACTCGCCTGTCAGCTGTCATATCATCTGTCGATTCAGAAAGCTGAACTTTTGGTTTTAGTTGTCAGTCGTTGTAGTCTAGACGGCTTGTGTGTTGTGTGTTTGTGGGTGTGGCTTTAAAAGGAACCCCAGCTGAAGCAAGGAGCTGTGTGCTGCAATCATCTGGAATTTCAAACCAACTTCCTTCATCTTGCTTCCACCAAAATCACAAAGCCTTAAAAGTCATTGTTGGAATTTCAAGTTCTTCACTCATTATACTTCCAATTTATCCTTTATTATGTTTTACTTTTCAGTTTTCTCCCAGAGACATAACTAAGCCGTTTCTTTTGACGGAGATGATTAAATTGTTCTGCTGCAATATGGTCTGTTAAGTAGAATGTCGCGTATAAAGTGCAGAATGTAAGGTTTTCTCAGATTGTAATTTAATTTAAAGGTAAAATTTGAACTGAGGAATCATTCTGAGCAATGTCCCTTAAAGGTACATAAGAATAAAAGTTAAAAGAAAAAAGTTATATGTTTGTCACCTTGGTATTCCTACAGTTTATGAATTCTCTAACTAGGTGTTAAATAAATTGTTTTTTTCAGTAATTATGGAAAACATAGTTGACATAAATGACATAATTAAAGCTAATGCTGTAGCCTGATAGAATATTACTTGGAAACAGTTAGTGGAGAAGAGTTGTATAATAAACTGGTGTTATAATCATTTTTGCACTGGTGCTGCATATATTAGTTAGTGATGTAAACAGAAAACCCTCTGGCTAATGATTTGTATCAATGTGATAATTAACCTGAGATTCTGCCCCTAAGCACACTTAGTGTAGTCTGTGTGAGCATGTGCATGTTTTTCTATTTTAGTGAGGACCAAATGCCCCCAACATTAATAGGAAAATCGGACGGTTGGAATACTTGGCTTGAAAGAATAGTATGAGCTACATTAGTAATCAGGCCTAAGGATGGTCCCTACAAGGAGTGTGTGTGTGTGTGTGTGTGTGTGTGTGTGTGTGTGTGTGGGAGTGTGAAAGATTTATGTTCCCTACCTGTATGTGTAACTCTGTGAAAACACTGGAGTTTTATTAAAACAAGAATATGTATGTTGTATTATAAATTCGGCTCCGCTGCCTCAAGGGAGACATATTCAATAATGATGTCTCAAAGCCTTCAACATAAATTCATACGCAGGTACACACAAACACACATACACAGACATACACACACTCATATATTCTTGGTCTTACAAATCCACACACCTCTCTGCCTCCAGTCTGTTGGAACATGAAAAAGTCGCACTTCAGACTAGTCAAGTCCAAAAGCAATGTTTCTCACAGTATGTGATTGATGACTTACAGAGAATGATTGATGTCATTCACCTCTTGGGATGTGTGTGTGTGTGTGTGTGTGTGTGTGTGTGTGTGTGTGTGTGTGTGTGTGTGTGTGTGTGTGTGTGTGTGTGTGTGTGCGTGTGTGTGTGTGCGTGTGCGTGTGTGTGTGCGTGTGCGTGTGTGTGTGCGTGTGCGCGCCAGAGAAGGAAAAGGACAGAATTTTAGATTAGTTGGCTGTCGAAGTAAATGAAGAGAAGTGTTGAAATGCCAGATTACGAGTTTAGAAAGTTAAACCTGTAGTATTGTGAAGAAACCTCAAACAGCAACGTATTATAGGTATGTAACTATTTCTGTGCCAATTGTATTGAAGAAAATAAAATGTGCTTTTCTAAGGTGAACTATTAAGGAGAAACATCTAAAGATACATTTTGAATATAAATAATCTGCCTTGTTTGTAAAGCCAGATGCAAATGTTTGTTTTTGTTTTTTTTAAAATTTGTTAATTTTATTGAATGAATGTTCAAACAGGACATTTTTTTATTCATTAAAATCACAAAAAAAAAGAAAGAAAGAAATTATCTTATGTGTGCTCCTGAGTGTGTGTAGAATTGTATAGAAACTTATTTATATTTCTTAAGAAAATTTCAGAGCGACTTACATTTAATCTTGTTGTATACAAGTGAGCAATTGAGGGATAAGGGCCTTGTTTAAAATTTTTTTGTGTGACATGCTTCACATACGTGATCACCTGGATACAGTATATATCTCATTTTCATCTCATACTACTTTTTTCTCACCTCGCTTTATCAGGTCAACTCCCACAACCCACAACCATCATTGTTTCCCAGAACACACAGCAACCTCCAAACATGGCCACCCATTAGTACACTTTCCAACGGCTTGACAGAAACACCTGAAGCCCATTCACTGTAACCTGTTAATTACTTTTACTAATCACACACACCTGTACACAATCATACACACGCACACCTGTACACACAATCATAAACATACCTGTACACAATCACACACAATCACATGGATAGATGTATACAATCACACACACACATACTGTACACCTGTACACAGAATCATACACATACCTGTATACAATCACACACACATACTGTACACCTGTACACAGAATCATACACATACCTGTATACAATCACACACACACATACTGTACACCTGTACACAGAATCATACACATACCTGTATACAATCACACACACACATACTGTACACCTGTACACAGAATCATACACATACCTGTATACAATCACACACACATACTGTACACCTGTACACAGAATCATACACATACCTGTATACAATCACACACACATACTGTACACCTGTACACAGAATCATACACATACCTGTATACAATCACACACACACACATACTGTACACCTGTACACAGAATCATACACATACCTGTATACAATCACACACACACATACTGTACACCTGTACACAGAATCATACACATACCTGTATACAATCACACACACATACTGTACACCTGTACACAGAATCATACACATACCTGTATACAATCACACACACATACTGTACACCTGTACACAGAATCATACACATACCTGTATACAATCACACACACACATACTGTACACCTGTACACAGAATCATACACATACCTGTATACAATCACACACACACATACTGTACACCTGTACACAGAATCATACACATACCTGTATACAATCACACACACATACTGTACACCTGTACACAGAATCATACACATACCTGTATACAATCACACACACACATACTGTACACCTGTACACAGAATCATACACATACCTGTATACAATCACACACACACATACTGTACACCTGTACACAGAATCATACACATACCTGTATACAATCACATGCACAGCTTTACACAATCTTATACGAATACCTATAGACAATTACAAATACACAAACACATGCACAGATATACACAATCTCACACAACTGTACACAATATCTCCCTTACACACACACACACACACACACACACACACACACACACACACACACACACCTTCAGACAACTACACACAAACACACACATAGCTATACAAAATCTCACACAACTGTACACAATATCTCCCTTACTTTTACACACACACACACACACACACACACACACACACACACACACACACACACACACACACACACACACACACACACACACACACACCTTTAGACAACTACACACAAACACACACATAGCTATACAAAATCTCACACAACTATACACAATATCTCCCTTACACACACACACACCTTTAGATAACTACACACACAATCACACACATACATACTGTATGTCTATAGACAATCACACACACACACCTGTACACAATCACACACACACACACACCTGTACACACACCTGTACACACAATCTTACACCTGTACTAAATCACACACACACACACACACACACACACACACACACACACACACACACACACACACACACACACACACACACACAATCTTACAAATACCTGTACACAAACACACACAAAGGTGTACACAGTCTCACATACACACAATTCACCTTATTCATGTTTTGTGTAATTTTGACCTTGTCATGTGCTGTTACAATACATTTATTTTACTGCCATAGATAGAGTCAAAAGAGGTCTTTCTGCTCTTTCTTTCGCTGTTTAGTAATCATTTCATGTTTCCAGCACTCTGTGTGCTTGACCTTTTATGGAGTTTTGTGGGTGTCACTCTATGCAAATGAGCCATCTGCAATGCACTTTACACTTTACAGGTGATCAACATGCACATGTGAGAGTGAAGAAATTCAGTGTTTCTGAAATGTTTGTAAAACCATTAATTTAGCTTCACTTACACAATTTACACATCACTTTACCACTAAGATTGATTTATGAAGCCAAGTCAAGCTTAAATGAAAGGTAGAAATATAGTTTACATAAATATTGTGTAGCCTGTAATTTTAAGCCAGTAAAGATCTTATCTTATGTTTCTAAAATTGCTAATATCACAAGCAAATTATATTTTCGAAAGGCCACAGCTACGGTAAACATGATATGAAACAGAAAATGGTTATTTGGCATACGTTTGTAATGTCTTTCTAGGATTTCCTCGAATGCCTATACATCTCCTGGGACTATAGCTCATAAAAGTGCTCACCGTTTATTTGCAAAACCGTTTATTTGCTACCATGGCAAGATCGACAGTTTAGTCAAAACATTGCAAAATAAAAGTTTGAAAATGAATAACAAGAAATACAATTACTACATCTTTTTATTGTATTAATTTTATTGTCATCATAATTACGCATTACTTTGTATGTCAAAACACTGCAGTTATTTTTATTATTTTTATTTTTTCATTTACATAAAAAAAAAAAAAATCTAACTAGAAATAATTCCTGTGCCAATCTTAAAGCAAACTCAGTGGTTTGAATTTGAACTGTAGATTTAAAATTAAATTTGCTAAGAGCATAATATCGGGGTTTTGTGGAACAAAGTAGAAGATGGTTGAGTCGTGTTTAAAGAAGTGAACCCAAGAACATGAAAACACAAAGGGAAAGAGAGAGGGGGTTGGAGAGAGGGGAGGAAATAGTTAGAGAGAGAGAGAGAGAGAGAGAGAGAGAGAGAGAGAGAGAGAGACTAAATAAGATATCTCTGTCAATGTCTTCTAAGAGTAGAGTTTGATAAGCAGAGCTCCTGTGTTACTCAATAACTTCAGAGAAGTCAACTCCACAGCCAGACATCTGGTAAAATCCACCAGATATGATAATTACCAGAATCTAATAGAGATATTAAATACGAGTCTGTTCTGTTATGCCCTGCTGCTCCAAGTGCAGTGCAATAAATGCTGCTTGTCTCTGACCAGCATTATTGCTGAGCTACATAGTGAGAACAAAGAAGCACTGGACGGCCCGAATCCAATTATCCTCACAGATTTCAATAAGCACACCAATGGTTCACGTGAGGGATTTTGTCAAATAAAAAGAAAAATCAGAAAAATCTCAGGTGATGTCATTATAACAGCATGTTTCATTGGTGGAGATATGGTCACTGGGTGATCACATCATCAAATATTTTATTTCACAACGTTCTCATTGGAACTACAAAAAAAATTCTAAACTCCGAAATGGTTCTCCTGTACCACCTCTCTGCAGATTGAGTTAATCCTCAGACTTGTCCTTAACACATGTGTGCAGTCTAATGTTTCCTCTGTGTGTGTGTGTTTGTGTTTGCATGTATATGCAGTATCTTGTCTGTGGAAGTCAATATCACTAGAAAAGCGAATGACATGAAACAAATAAAAGAGAAACACTGCCAGAAAGAGAGAATGCAGAAAAAAAACAGCAGAATACATCTTGCTGTATGGTGTTATACTGCTGTGTAGCTGAACGGATTGTGTTTTTATGCTAGTTTGTTCATTACCGGATGTAAGACAGAGTCTTACAGAGAAAGTGGTAGCAGTCTTTATCTATTTATCTCTTTAATGGATTACTTCTTTGTTTTCTTTTCTAGTGCAAAGAACAGCTCAAATGTTTCACTGGGAATATCATTTGTTCAATTTTATGTTGCCTTTGCTGACATGGTATTGTTGTCTTTAAGTCAAGTCAATTCAAAAAGCTTTGATTGTCATTTCAACCGTATATACAGTAGCTGGCTCACAGTGGAATGAAACAGTGTTCCTCCAGGACCATGGTGCTACAAAAAATGACATGAAGCTACATAAAATAAGACAGAGCTACATACTGTAGAACAACACAGAGATAAGGAAAGAGAAAAAGTTGTCCTAGCCACATAAAGTGCAACGTGTGCAACCTAGTGCAAACGGTGCGAGACGAAAGACAGACGAAACAAAACTACAGGACAAAAAACACAAGATAGCGCCAACCATCACGCTCTTTGCCAGGAAAAGCATGCTGGGAGAGAAAAGCGGCGGCAGTGCAGCACCCTGGGCAGCACTGCTGATGAACGGAGGAAATCGTACAGCACCAAGGTAAGCTCCGCTGATTCAGAGTGCAGAGGGGCGGGGTACTAAGGGTAAAAGCCTCCATCAGCATGAGGTGAACGGGGAGCAGGCAAAGAGCCTCAAGAGCACCACCGAAGAACTATTGGAGCTTTGGCGAGGCTTCCAAGCAGCATCTATCCCTCTCTTTGACCACAACTGTGACGGCCAACGCCGCCTCCCTAAGCTAACGTCAGTGGATGATGCGGAGGCGTATTTGGACACTTTCAAGCGGACCGAGGAGGGCTGGTCTAGGTGTGACTGGGCCGACACCCTCGCCCCTTTTGCTCAGTAGGGACGCCCAGCTGGCGTACTACGCCCTAGATTTAGAGGGTGCCTGGGAGTACAACATGGTAAAACAAGAGATTCTCACCCGCTGTGGTCGATCTCCCCTTGCTGCCGCTGGCGACTTCCATAAGCAGGCCCATTGATTAACCCCCAGAGCTCTCCTAGATGCCGAGAGCATGGTGGCACTGGCCCGACCAAACGTCCTCCTTCCCACAGTAAATCTGGCCCATACTATCGTGGTCATGGTGATGCCCGCCCAGTACCTGCCACACAGGTTAAAATAAATTAATAAATTCACATTGGCGATTGTTTTGCTACTCACATTTCCCGACTCTGTGCTATTTTCTGCTAGAAAGTATTTTCTATTGCTAGAAACTATTTTTAAAGACACCTTGGAATTATCTTTTTTTAATGCAAGAAGCCAAGAGTATTGGAATCACCAGCCAAACTGTGAAACATGGTGGCGATTACATTTGGGTAATGAGTTGCCCTTGCCATTTTCATTGCTTTTCTATTACACTTCCTAATGACTTTTGGTCTCCTCATGGCAGTGACTCAGTTGTGTCATTTTAAATAATGGAGTTAAAGGATATTCAAAGTGATATTTTTATGCAACCACCAGTAGCTCATGGTTTGGGGTTTAAGGTTCTATGTGCAGCCATACGAGATTATTGCTAGCACAATATCTCAAGAATTTATAGGATTTATGCAAAATTTGCATAATTGAACTGATTCAGTGTTGGAATTGATCCAAAGAGAATGAAGGTCACAAGAGTTGTTAGTGATTGTACTGAAAGATGTTTACTATCACATATTTAATTGCTTGTGTTTAGCAGCTTTCTTAATCACCTTACTAATCCAGAACCAACAAGATTACTGTCAATGATTCAAGCATCTCTAATACCAGCAACACCCACACACACCTGCACACACTCTCAAACACATGGTCTGGTAGGTAATTTGAGTGGTAGACATGTAGGCCTCATTCATGTTTGGCACTAGAACAGAAAGTGTGTGCACACTCTTTTGATGGAGCAGCTGTCCAGCCACTTCGTTTGAGCGTTAGCCATTGATCCACTTTCATGTTAACAAGTAGGTCCTTGCAACCATCATAGCTGATAGGAAAGCATCATCATTACTCCAACATCTGTGTGTGACTGTGTCCCATAAATTTGATATACAATTGAAAATGCAATGCTACACAATTCAAAAGATTTAACTGCATGACTTTTCGAGGACGCAACACAGTCTTGAATCGGATTTTTGGTGATATTTTTCTATGGGGAACATAAAATGATACAAAAAGTGTAAATTGCAGTCATTTTGGTGATGTGCAGCATTGGAGAGTTGATAAATGCAAGAAGACACTTCAAGAAGCTTAACTATATTTTAATTGCATGGCAATGTGGGAGGAAAAAGTCTGGTCGGGTGTTTATCAGCAAACATTTGAAGACACTGGCAGGAAGGAATTAGTGTTAAGTCTAATATGAACTCTGAAATTACACTGACCCATTAGTTGCTCAAAAGCTCTTAGTTGCTTAATTCCACTCAAATACAAACTGTTGTAGAAAGGACATTATTTACATTTACATTATTTACTGTCCGTTATCACCCAAATGAGGATGTGTTCCATTCTGAGCCTGGTTCCTCTCAAGGTTTCTTCCTCATATTATCTCAGGGAGTTTGACCTCTGTCTTGCACATTAGAGATTATTGCTAGAGATATATAGTTGCTTAATTTTAAACTTGAAACGTCCAAATTTTTACTCTAATTGTCAAAAGTTCTATACAATTTTTTTTTTCAATTGGAATTGAAAAGTTTGCACACACCTGACCATCACACCAATATGTGCCTGTTAAACACCAACAGATATTTTTCTCTTTGTTGTTATAATAAACTCCATTTCTCTGCAAAGGCTTCCTACTAGAGATTGGCAAGTGGCTGTGGAGATTTGTGTTCATTCAGTTACAAGAGCATTATTGACATCAGGCACTGATTTTAAGCGAGGAGGTCTTGGGTGCTGTCAGCGTTCCAGTTTTTCACCAAAGGTGTTTGGTATGCAGGACACTCAAGTTTTTTTGGCAAACCATGACTTCATGGACTTTGTACACATGGGCATACTCATACTGGAACATTGTTGGGTTCCAGTACATAGAAACCTTAATGACATTGTAGACAATTGTGTGGTTTACAACAGTTTGAGATGTGATGGTCAGGTGTCCTCACACTTTTTAGCAAAACTTTAAAATCACCGCAAACTTTCCAAACCCACAAATGTTTTGTGCAATATCAAAACTCTTAGTTCTTAGTACAATTTTTTTCCCACCAAATTGGGGTGTAGCATGAAAAATCATTCTCTTGCCTTACCTTTTTCACATAACTATAACTTTATTTTTGGACTAGTCTCAAGAAGTACACGAGTGTGCTACAGCTACATATACTGTACAGTAGTATGTTGCAAATGTAACTACTTTTGTTTGTTAGTTTGTTTATTGGTTTGGTTTGTTGGTTGGTTGGTTTTTTTGGTTGGTTATTCTTGTTGATGATCTATCATTGGGTGCTGAGAAGCTCACATCAGGCAAGTACTTAACATAAAATCTAGCATCAGAACTCCGAATACTGGACTGAGCTCTCTCTTCAACTGTTGCTTTTATGACTGATGGTTTACAGCTCAGTACTGAGAGTGGATTACAAGTCCCTTATACATGATAAATAAATGATTAAAATAAAGCTAATTTCTTTTTTACAAAGGGTACATGTTATGGCCTACCCTTTACACTTAATTTTACACAGTAAATTAGTTGCACAATAAAATGAAAATATAGCATTTGCTTTTTCTTGGTTTCACAAAGTTGCTTTAATGTAATTAGCTACTTTTCTAGTTACTTGCAATGTGGCTAGCTAATTAATATATTTATTTATTAGATTATTATTTAGAATTGCAAAGGAGCTTCAGTAGAAACTCAACATTAAACATCAGCAACTAACATTTATGCTTGGACTGATTTCTGCTTTACTTCTAAGCCATGTTGGATGAAAGTGTTTGCCAAATGCTTAAATGTAAATGTTAAGATGAAAAAATAAAATGTGTGACTCAATAAAACACCTGGATGCCAAGCTGTGCAGTCTCTTATATCTGAAACTAAAAACTGCCAACCCACAACACATGTCCAAGTTCAACAGCCAACCGACAAACAGACTTTTTATTTTTCTTTCTTCCTTTTTTTCTGCTTTTACTTCACCAAATGAAAAATCTGTCAGAAGAAAAGAGTTATAAGCCTGTATATATACATATCCAGTTGTTTTCAAAGAAAAACTGAGGTAAAATATAAACACAAGTTGAAACAGAGCTTACATCAGTAAAGATAGGGAAATAGATCGGATTCATAGGACATCCGTTGTATCCTCTTAGCTCACTTTCCGGAAGGACAGGGACAGATGTCTCACTGTCTGTTTCTTCTGGATCAGTCAATGACATGCCATATTTTCTGAGCTTCATTCCAAACGGAGGATTTTCCATTGGGTATTTATAAAGTAGGCTATATAAAAATAATAAATAAATAAAATGCCCATTTGCAACAGAGGGAACAATTCACTCACTCACTCGCTTACTCACTCACTGCTAAAAGTCTAGGACTCTCCTGGCTATATATATATATATATATATATATATATATATATATATATATATATATATATATATATATATATATATATATATATATATACACACACACACACACACTTTTTCTCTATTTTATTTCAAATGACAGTTTAAGTTTGGTACTCTTCTTCAATTGAGGCCCTGTGTGCTTCATTTCAATAGGGAAGATTGTTTGGATCACCAAGAGATGCCCATTGTGTGCTTTTCATATTCGGGTCATGTTGCTCAGGACGATGCTCGTTTTTCATGGATGAGATGCTATGCAGGGCAGATAGGCACTTTAGCACACAACACTCATGCTGATACCACAGTTTATGCAGCCAAGCCCTCTCCCATGGCCTCTTGTTAGCACTGGCTGCTGATACACATGGTTGCCTGTCCACCCTTGTTTCTCTTTCACACACTTCACACATAAATACACACACACACACACACACACACACACACACACACACACACACACACACACACACACACACACACACACACACACACAGATAATTCCCTTAGGCTCTTGTCAGGGTAATTTGCTTAGTTGTGTATATGGGCTGGCTAGGAAAAATGCAGGTATATATGCAAATCTAGCTCCAAATAGATTTTGGTCTGAATTTAGTCATGACTCATGAAAGTGACTGCAGTTTTGGGGTAACCAAACCAAGCTTTAAATTTGTGTAATTATTACGTCAAACACTTAAAAACTAAGCTTAATACGGGAACAGGAAAGCTGGGCCATTGCAACATGCCTGGAGTTCATAGTGAATTCAAACTGCAGTCAGAAACCAGAGTGACATGTCAGTGTATGAGTTGCTCATCTTTTTTTGATTACTGTCCCAATTGCTCTTTTGAAGCTCTAATCTTAAAAAAAAAAGCATGAACGCATCAGGAAATTGGGTGTAATGGAGCTTGATGCAAAGCAATGCAAAGTGAGAAACAAATGCTGTAGGTATGAATGAGGTTTACAGATGGTACATTTGCACATAAGGGATTGTTTGTGAGGTAAAAAGAGAGTAAGGGACAGATACATACTGGTGTGTGTGTGTGTGTGTGTATGTGTGTGTGTGTGTGTGCGCGCCTGTATGTTTAGGTACATGTGTGTGTGAACAAGTGACTTTGATATTTAGCGATATTTCTCCACCCACAGAGAACATTTTCAAGGATATCTCCCTCCCTTTGAAATGACAGATTGTGTGTCTGTTTTTCTTCACGACAGCCCAAGTGCGTGTGTGTGTGTGTTGCATTATTTAATACTGTGCATCGACCGTGCTGACAGCAGATGAGAGAAGAGAAGGAGGCAGTGCCGCATTTGCGTATAGGGGGCTTTCTTTATTTCTGTCATAGATTTGCATTTCAGGATGCCACCAAGAAACCTACGCAAACACTCATAGATGGCCACACACTAAAGCACTTCTGACAGTTAAAGAAGATGCACCCATTCCAATGAAAGAAACATTTTAGAAGGATTTCTACAGTGTACTAGGATATACTGGCTACAATTCTTATAAAGTTATATTCCTCCAAGTTCAGTTTTTCTTTCATTTCTGCCTTTCTCACTCCTGTTTTCTCCCAGTTTAATCCCCAACCCATCTTATTTCCTGATGGCTACTAATCTGAAACATGCGAGGCCAGTGAAGTCACAGAACAGCTAAATATGCTTCAAGGTACAGTATATTCCTTATAAACTGGATGCCCAAGTATGTAAACACTCTCATTTCAAAGGTATGGGAATTAATATTGTGCTGTTCCCCCTTTGCTGTGATAGTAGCTTCCATTCTTCTGGAAAGACTTAATACTAGATGCTGTAGCATGGCTGTGGGGATCTGCTGCAAAAGCACAAGAGATTGGATACCGATGCTGGGTGAGAAGGTTTAGCATGCAGGTAGAATCCCAATGGAGGGAAATTGTTATGCTACAGCATACATATGACTATTCAAAAGACATTCGAGACTATTGTGTGTTTCTGACTTTGTGGCAAAAGTTTGGGGAAGAACCACCTATGGGTGAGATGTTCAGGTGTCCACATTCATTTGCCTATATATTGTGCATGAGGCAACAGTTAGTGAAGGATCTTTACTCAATGGAGTGGAAGTTATACTTCTATGGAACCTGTGTTTTTTATAATATCGATTATAAAGTACTTATTTACAGTGTTCTAATGACAGGATAAAAGCTCAGACAGTAGCACCACCATCCTGTGTTTCACCACCAACTTTCTTTTCTTTATTGCATTGCCCATTGTTATATTTTCTATTTTATTAGACAAAGCTAATTTTTCATTTTTACATTCTAATCTTTTTATATTCTTCTTCTGGCTGCCTAATAAATTATGCCTAAAAAGAAAATCCAAAAAGTAGCTTTGTCCACAAGGCTTATTGGAGTTAGTGGAATGAGGGACTGTGAGCTAGTTTTGATAAATTGCTTCAGGGTATATAATCTACTTGTTCTTGTCTAAAAAAGCACCAATGATCTCTGTGCCAATCCTTCCCTGGAGATTCTGGTCAATACCATAGTTCTGGTACAATTTTAGAGTACATTTCTCTCCTTCTCCACAGATGGAAAAGCACACACATTCACACAAAAATGGAAACATACACAGCTGGAAGCAGGGTATTGAACATGTGGCTGAAGGTAGAGAGCATAGTGCCAGAGCTCAAAAGCATTCAGTGGCTCACAAAGGTAGCATTTACGAAGAATGGACAGGACCGGCAATTTGGCGCACAAGAGTAAAAGGGAGAGCAAACAAGTCACCAAGAGGGGAAAACTTTGCCCTCTCCTTTTTATCTGACTGTGATTCCCAAAGAGTACATTATTTTTGTCAGAATGCTTTTTGTCAACATGATCGTTGAGCTGAAGCATGTTTGTCAGTGTGAGGCAGTGGTATGGTGTGCTAGTGCTGATGGGTGAGGGAGTTTGTGGGAAAGGAATGGAACAGGCAGCTGACTGTTCACTGAGGCACACCTGAATACAGTTCTCAGGTCAGCTGAGATGGAAAGATGGATGTAATGGATGTGTTAAATGTTCTCAAGTTGTTTCAATAGCAAGTAAAGTTGATAACTGCTCTCAATTGTCCCACTCTGATGCTAAATAAACGTAACATAGAATTCACACTCACAACAAAAGTGAGTAACATATTGTGCCTTTCCATGTAGTCAACACCATTCATTACACTCTTAGCGAGAGAAACAGAAAATCAGAACAATGAAACATGGCATGGGACAGTGGGACAAGAGGCCCCACAGGAAGACAAGAGCAGGATTGTCTCAACACAGCTCTAGCTCCACTGGCAGAGAGAAACCTGGGTAGGCAGTGTTGCAGGTACATGGCAGAATCGATTCAACAAGTGGCTTATAAAAAACAGTTACCATGATACCAGTGCATTTGCATACAGTCAGATGCCTAGAGAGATCTAATCTTTCTTGATTCTGAAGGTTGATACCAAACATTCAGAACACGGCTGTTCATAATGCATGAACTATCAATATGGACATGTATCCAGTGACTGGAGAGCCTTTTTACGAGGAAAAGGATTAGAATCCTGATTCTACCATGCCAATGGGTCAGGAGTGGATTGACACAGGTAATGGAAGAAGAGTAAAAACCCATTACACCTATCAACTTAAGGCTGTGCCCAAGAAAGATGAAATATTTGACCTCAGTAATGTAGGTAGTTGAATCCTTCAAATAGCACCTATTAGGCCAACATTTTTGATATGGAAATAGCTTATAAATTCCATACAGTAGAAGAAAATGAAACTCAAATGCCCTTAATACCAACATCATTGCAACTTTACAAGTATAAGCTCAAATGCTGGTTAAACTGCTACTTAACAGGGAAAATGTTTCTCATCCCCTGAAGTACCTCATCCTGATTCAGCCACAGTACAGAAAAGAGTAGGTCTCACATACCCACCGCTATCAAACTGTTCGACTTATCCACCCACTGTGTTCACCATGCAATAATGCATCAAGTCCACAATCCTTCACACTGTGTTGTTTCTTTTATTTATTTTTTAAATTCAAATGCACCATCACTCCACTGACCTTCAGTTTATCATTCACATGCATTATGATAACTTTGAATATCCATTCAATATGCTTTATTTTTATTATTATGTCTTTATTTACTTTTAATTACTGTGCATTGTAATCTGTATTTTCCACGCATCTGTCTGCCTGTCTAATAATATGCTAATCCAGCATCCAGTTTCCTTTCCTGTCATTGCATCTATTGCTGCATATCGTTTTGATATTATTAGGTATCATGAGCCAAAAGCCAACACAATATTATGTGCACTTACTAGAGGAATCATTTGTAGATTTGTAGAGGCAATAATAATAATAATAATAATAATAATAATAATAATAATAATAATAATAATAATAATATAAATAAATAAATAAATAGATAAATAAATACCATTACTACTACTACTAATAATAATATTCATTAATTCATTCATTTTCTACCGCTTATCCGAACTTCCCGGGTCACGGGAAGCCTGTGCCTATCTCAGGCGTCATCGGGCATCAAGGCAGGATACACCCTGGACGGAGTGCCAACCCATCGCAGGGCACACGCACACACACTCTCATTCACTCACACAATCACACACTACGGACAATTTTCCAGAGATGCAAATCAACCTACCATGCATGTCTTTGGACCAGGGGAGGAAACCGGAGTACCCGGAGGAAACCCCCGAGGCACACTCCATGCAAACTCCACACACACAAGGCGGAGGCGGGAATTGAACCCCCAACCCAGGAGGTGTGAGGCGAACATGCTAACCATTAAGCCACCGTGCCATTACTACTACTACTACTACTACTACTACTACTACTACTACTACTACTACTAATAATAATAATAATAATAATTACTTTATTATTATTATTATTATTATTATTATTATTATTATTATTATTATTATTATTATTATTATGTCACTGTGCCATATCATGCTACAATTATTACGTAATATAACAGCTTCTGAATGTAGCCAACAAATAAATAGTGGTATATATGGTCTACATATATATTTACACACACACACACACACACACACACACACACACACACACACACACACACACACACACACATTAGTCACGCTAACAATCCATCCACACTACAGATAAGAATATTTGTTCTCAAGAACTGAAGCTGGAGTAAAAACTTGGTTTAATTGACTGTATTTTCAAGTTAAAAATGTACTGTTTGTAGGGCAGTTGATTTCAAGCCAGTGACATGCACTATCAGTTTGCAAAGCTGTTGATGTGGGTGGAAAGGATCTGGAATACAGGAGCATGTCTGTTTGACGGCCACTCGTTCCCTATATATACTCTCCCTGAACACTACACTAATATGGGTTAACCAGGTTCCAGTTTTCAGCTGTACACCTTTGGTGAGTCTGTCCCCAGTGCAGACACAGTGTTCTGTTTTTGGCTGGCGTAAATGGAATCTGACCTGGTCTTCTGTTGTTGTAGCCAGTCCACCTAGATGTGTTGTGTATACAGAGACATTTTTTTCTACACCATGACTAGAGTGGTTATCTTAGTTACTATAGCCTCAGCTTGAACCAGTCATTGATTTCTCTCATCAACAAGACATTTACATCCACAGAACTGCCACTTACTCAATGATTTTTCTTTATCGGGGACTCTCTGTGTGTGTGTGTGCGTGCGTGTGTGTGTGTGTGTGTGTGTGTGTGTGTTTGTGTGTGTGTGTGTGTGTGTGTGTGTGTGTGTGTAAATCCCAGGAAATCAACAGTTATTGAAATACTCAACCGGCCTATCTGGTACCAACAATCTGGCCACGGTCAAAATTGCTGAGATTACATTTTTTCCACCACTCTGGTGGTTGAGGTGAACATTACCTGAAATTGCTGGTCTGTATCTGCGTGATTTTATACCCTGCACAGCTGCCACATGATTGGCTGATTAGATTACTGCATGAAAGAGTATGTGAACAAGTGTTCCTAATAAAATGTACAATAAGACTATATTACATGCTTGACAGTCTAATGCAATCATTTATTACACCGTTGGATGAACGCTATTGAATCTCATCATCTACATGCCATTCCACCCATTGGTGCTCCCACTGTCTGCATTAAGCTCCCTCAGGCTTGTAGATTATTGGCCTACAGACCTTTTGGCTTGCTTGGTTTGCTTGGTCTGTGTGAGTGCTGGTTCTTGTTCTAAAATTATGTAGTAGATTATCCTAATGGAGGTACAAGTGTTTTATTTTATACTATTTTACTTGGTACTCATAATTCATAGCATAATTCTGAATAACCGTACTGTGAACTAAGCTGTTAAGGCTCTGGGTTACTGATCAGAAGGTCAGGGGTTCAAGCTCCAGCACTGCTAATCTGCCACTGTTGGTGAAAAGTTCAAAAATCAATATTTGATTGAATAACACTGGTATTCAATCACAGCTTTCAAGATGGAAGCAACCTGACTGCCAGTAAAGCCAGAATTTAATCCTTCTTTTTCTCACTCAAAACCTTTTTTTCCATCTCTGTTGGCATTGTCAGTAATTATAATTTGACTCCATTTACTTGCAACTTATTTTTACCATACAGCCGAACATTTTTGAAGTGGATAGTGTTGACAAAAATAAAGTGATCCAACCCAGACACACTTCATTCTGCTTAATGATCTACTTATCAGGTGATCACCTGAACCAAATCTTATTAAACAAAGAAAAGTATAAATAAGATTTGGTTCAGCTCATCACTTGATCAGTAGATCATTAAGCAGAATGAGGTGTCTCTGTGTTGGATCCTATAAAAATAGAGAGAAAAATAAGCGCTAAATACTAGACATGATAACATGACAAGAAACTACCACAACACCCTACCCCATAAGCTCACATCATCATTTCTTGATATACGGCATTTCAATCATATCTTTCTACAGATCACAGTAAATCAACATCTTGAGGAATAAATATCACAAGTGTTATGATCGTCTACTTCAAGGAGCAGTTTTCCTGGAACTCTATATCGATCGGCGAAACAAACAAACTATAAATTAAAAGGGGATGTTTCTTTGTGACATTGTTGTGGACAGAACACTTGATTTTAACGAAATATGGCATCAGCCAAGTGACTTTTTAAATCTAAATTGGTGTTCTCCTTCTAGGAATAAATATCTTCAGAGGCCCAGGGCCACAGGCTTTGGCAGAGGTCTTGCCATCATTTATCATGCTGTTTCTCCTGTTACTGAAAATGCTGTGCCTGATGTAATATTGAGTGCCTAGCGCTTATACTGCACTGTAATAACCCTGTTCTTATGATCTTAATCTACCAGCATCTAAACCAAACCCACTGTTTATCCCAGAATGTATTAACTTGCAGTAAAACATTTGTAATTAGTGACCTGAACATTCATGTCAACAAATCCACAGATATTTGTTAGCAAACTCCTTGATATTTTCAGTTGTTCTCATTTTACCCTCCCTAGCTTTTCCTACTCACACATCTTGTCTTCCACTAAATCACCTCTTTTATCTGCGAAAGCTTTTTGTTCACTTGAAGCAAAAAACTGTCAGCTGGAGAGACAAAACAGAAGGACTGGACTTATTGTCGATTTTAAAAATTAACAAACACCTGGTTGACTATTACACTGCTCTTAAAGTACTTAAAAGAATGTTATGCACAATCAACAAGCTGTTAAACCTGAACGCAGCCCCTCACATCCACTGAACAGTATCAAAGATATTTTTTTTTTTTACTTTTGGCATTTAATAATTTAAATTTGATTCATGTTGTTGAAAAAAATACAGATTATAGGCTTCAGGCTCCTGAACCCAGTTGTTATGTTTGCTAGCCGACTGCACACAGAAGCTAGTGACATCATCAAGGACTCCACCTACCCTGGTCACAAAATGTTTGCCCTTTGCCTTCTGGGAAGTTTAGAGTACAGTGTCATCAATTCCCATACAAACAGACTAAAGTGCAGCTTTTTTTCCCCAGTGTAGCCGTCAACCCCATGCCAATCCCCATATCTTTCTTACTTACTTACTCTACTTAATTAGTGGTAGAAGCTCCTTGTTTCCTTCCACATGACTATGTACCTTCACAACAGTTATTGTTTACATGACAAAATTCATTTCCAAATGGCAAACTACTGCTTGTTCTCTTCATTGTATCCCTACATCAGTGCTTACCGACAATATGTCCATTCACATCCACCAATTTATTGTTGACTGGTTTTGTTCCTCACAGCCTGTCTATGTTGTGCAAACTCCATAGCAGGCTGAAAACAACACGTGATGATGTCTTTTTGTCATAGCACTCCTCATCTTTGGAACACTCTGCCTGAAGAGCTCAAAATTACCTTTTTAAATCTCACCAGGTTTAAGAAGCTTCTTCAAACACACTGTTCTAGAAATGTTTTAACACTCGTGGTTGCTGTCGAGAAATAAATGCTTGTTGAAGTAAATCACCTGAGGGAGGAAGTATACAGTACAAGGAAATAGATAGAGTTCAGTCCTGAGATTCTGCATCTCAAAATTGTTCTCAGTTCAGAAAATTAAGACGGTTCTTAGTTCTTGGTTTAGATTATACTGCAAAAGCCTATTGTACATCTTATAAGTGGAAGTATCTTACAGTAGAATGTTAATAAGAACCCAATAGGTATTAACCATAGTACACCAAAGATATACATTATTAAACCGATTTCTAGACATTTACACTAATTTCAAATTCTGCTTCTATTAAAAAAATAAATGCTTAAAATGAGTAAAACTATCTGTAATGCCAAGATTATTATAATTGTAATCTAATAATAAGAAAACAGTCTATAGCGAGCTAATGGATGCACTACTATAGTATGCTGCACCTTCACCACTATAGTATGCTGCATGTCAGCTCAGCAGATAGAGTTTAAGTGAAGAGGAACACTGGTCTCAGGTCAGCTGACGTGAACTCCATTCTGATCCACTTACTCTTAGAGAATGAGTCAAACAGTGGTTCATATAAGCACACTTACAGGTCAGACTTAGCGATTAAATTTTTTTTTCTTCTGCTGAAGAATCCCTTAATCCCACAATGGCTGAAAAAATCAGTAACTCCAGAGATGGGGCAGAGTTTTAAATCATTTCAGCCACCTTATGGATCTCATAGGAAAGTGAGTAAGAAAGGAGGTGCTGGAAAGGTTACTACTGTGCAGAAGAAAGCAGAAATACGCACAGCACCAGATATATTTTCAGAACAATGTCAAAAGCTATCTTGCTTGTAGATGTTGGAGTCGAGGTAGACTTGGCTGAGAGAACACATTCAGCAGTCTTGCTTTTTGAGGGAAAAATTTATGCTGTAATCATTTTAAAGATACCTGACCACAAAATATGGGTTCAGTAGTTCATTAATCACTTGAACAAATGTGATTTATATAAAGTAGTGATGATTTATATTATGTATTTTTACAATGTGATCAATGATGATGTAATAGTTGTCACTATTAAGGTCTCGTTTTAAAAAAAAAAGCAAAGCAGATTGTATGTAAATCTCTTTCAATCAAGAACACTATTTTTTGAAAAAATGTTACACATTTTTCACAATATAGTTGATAAATTAAAAGAACATGTTCAAAATGTAGTAGAACATATGGATCTAGACACATTTTGCACCCAGTGGATTTGGAATCTGACCAATTCTACAGAACTTAGCTTGATTTACAAATTTTGTACGGATGCCAGTTTTCTGGCAAAAATACATTGTAAACAAATGATATATAAATATATTTGCATGTGTGTGTGAGTGTGCGTGCATACTATATGTATTTACCCACATACACTATTGCATCATGATACATGCATCAAGGGAAAGACAAACAATAAAACAATAAAACTGATTTTATGATACTCCTGACAGTGGTAATGTAATGTACTTCGATATATTGAAATAGAAGCTGCAAATAAATATCTCTGTTTTTCTTTATTTACAGATAAACTTGATGTATGCTGCTTGCTGCCTCTTCATGTGTATATTAGAGTTTCCTGTTTACAAGCACACATCCTACTTTTACACAAATGATAGATTTGAAATATTGATACAACCCAATATTGAAAATGGTTGTTTTTCAGAGTAAGAGTCAAAATACAGTACAAAATACAAAAACGTTCCGGCTTGTATTCTTTTCTTACGTTACAATTATATATTATATATGTTATATAATAAAATAGTCAAAATTATGATAAATTAGGAAAGAATGAGCAGAGTTTGGACGTCCCACACAATATCCGGTAGGAGTATAATACAATGATGCCAGATATCTAGTGCTCCAAATATTCATAAATAAAACCATAGAGATAGTAGCATAAAGTTTTGATCTACTGTTTGTTTTTTTCCCCCAATACACCTTCTGTACCAAATCATTATGACAATGTTATTAATATGGCAAGATTGTTTGACCATCCACCCTGTGGGGATGTGTTGCTGGTTTGAATATAACTGTAAGTGAAATTAACTCGTGGCTATGCCACAAGCTTATGGTAATGAACATCCCAAGAGCCTTATATGTGCTATTTCATAACCCTCAGCCTACAACCTCATAATATCTCCAGGTCAAGCACTTACCCCCACGCATAGTCATCTGATTACTAATGAAACCTGTTTACATCTATTCTAATCCCTGTAAATATCTCTGACTCTCAGCAACACTTTCTGATGTTTTGCTCCAGCACTGCACCTGCTAGTCTGTTATATTAACCAGCGCCTGCTTCATATTTACTGATTTTCCCTTTCTTACTTCATGCCTGCGTCTATTTGCTTGACATTTCATATTACCCAGCACCAGGAAACCTGTCTTTCATGACAACAGTTACACAAGTACCTTTTTTTAATATGCTATTATAATGATTTAATTTTTTGTTTTTTAATTAATAGTAAAAACTCATTTGGATGAAAATGCTCAGCCCCTTAATTTCTCATATATTAAAAGAATACAGAATTTGCTTACATTTTTCCAGAATGTTTCAATATAAACATTTTACAGATGATATCCAGAGGTTGCAGGAATGTTAAAGGGTTTGGAATTGGAGCTAGGTGTGTTCTTCTGCTCGTACTGTATCTCTCAAGTTATTCTGGACCCAGTGACAAAAATCAACAGGATCTTGGTGATTTGGTCAGGGTTAGTTAATGATGAAGCTCATCCTTCCTATCTGTCTGTGGGGATGTGGTGGCCTAGTGGTTAAGGTGTTGGACTACTGGTAGGAAGGTTGTGAGTTTGTGTTCCACTGCTGGGCCCCTGAGAAGAACCCTTAACCCTTAATTGCTCAGTTGTATAAATTGAAATAAAAATGGAAGTCACTCTAGATACGGGTGTCTGCTAAATGTCTCTCTCAGACCACAGCAGGTACATCATTCCACCAATATGATATTATTTCTTTTTCTTCAGTCCAAAAGCATAATTCAGACCACTGTTCCTATCTGTGTCTGTGTCTGTGGGTGGTAGGGTGGGTGGTAGGGTGTGTGTGTGTGTGTGTGTGTGTGTGTGTTGTTGTAGTGTTTCAATTTGACCATGGAAAGTACGTATTAGCTACAAACAGCAAAAAGATTGTCACATTTCCATTATAGTTTCCTACCAGTTGCTGAGATGAGGTAAATTTCAATACATTGCGGCTTGTGTGTGTTTGTGTGTGTGTGTGTGTGTGTGTGTGTGTGTGTGTGTGTGTGTGTGTGTGTGTGTGTGTGTGTGTGTCTGTTTTGAGACTTTTTCTAACATTCATTGTTAATATTTATATTACAAGTCAAAGAACAAATTCCTTTTTGTATTTCTTACCTCAAAATGCTGCTTTTATCGATTAATTTCTGTTTGTTTATGTGAATAAATATTATATTATTAGATGAAGCTGACACATTGACTAATTGAAGTTCTGTATTCAGCCACACGTATTCAGGGGTGTGGGTACAAGAGATGTGGTAACTCTGCCTGTGAAGGTGTTATTGAACTATTTTGAACAAGATGTCATTGGAACAACAAGAGTGGAGTGACAGCCCCAACTTTCCTCAGCTGTTTTATTCAACAGAGCTTAATGCAAGCTGGCTTCTCTGGCAAGCCAAATCCACTATGAATGAGACAGATGGCCAGATTCAGTCCATACTAACGAGGGCTTTTGTGCTGCTTATTGTGTGTGAATTACAGATGATGAGACCTGCCACTATCCATCACCCCCCCTCCTCTTTGCTGCATTCCTAAAACAGAAATTGTGCCTTATAGCAAACTGTCTAATACATGTTATCATGTAATTCCACTCCTGCAGCTCTGACTTGCAATATATAGACCAAATAAATCCCTTATATTGGATAGGAGCTTCCCTGGCTGCTGCATCTTCTCAAGAGTTTGTGTGTGCGTTGTATAGATAAGCTGGTCCAGGATGATGGGGAGGCATGGAGTGGACAAATTTTAGGTTCTGAAATCGCACATTGCTGTAATGCATGTAGATCTACAATGATTAGTGTAGAAAATTTGCTGATGTGGATTAGTACGGTCAATTCATTCAATGAAGTTCATTCATTCATTTTTTTTTCAAGCACCTTGGATACTGATTAGTGGTTGAAATATTTAGCTTCTATTATCTATGAGAATAACTCACAGTTTGCAGTAGAGTTAGCCACATTGGCACTTAGCTATAAGAAAGCAGGGGAGCTAAGAGAACAATGAAGAGCTAATTTGGTTTGCAAATAATAATTAAAAATAATTAATAATCTAATTTTATGCTCTCTTATGCCTAATTCAGTGGTCTATCTAGTAGCTGATACCAAACACAATCCAAACCTTGTTTTCTTTCTTATAAATTCTATTATTTTTTTCCATGCACAGTCTAAGAGAAGTGGGGCTCCGATTTCTTTTTGCTGGGAGTTGTATATTGTATCGACTGTACAACACATTCCATCAATGAGAGCTTGCTATCATAAAAGGCTGCTATCAAACTAAGGCTATTCGTTTTACTAAAAATGTGGATTGACTTCTAAGAATATTATCTCTGAATGTATTCTTTGCTTTTCTGATAGCCAGAATATTGCAGCATCACCCTCGATTTGTTTTTAAATCATGAGCAAGCCCATTGCTAGGCACTTGTGCTAATATTTTAGCCCGCCTTTAGCTTATTAAAGGGATGTAAATGTAAAAAGACCATTGTTTTACTTTCCTCTTATAAACATTGCAAAACACAAAAATAAATTATTTTCTTTGTTACAGATGATTTATTTGTATTTTGTAATTAGTCATAATTTCTGTCATTTGCACAGTATATCTCAATTTTTCTTTTGACATATTGGACAACTGGCACATATTCCTATTTTGCACATACTATACTTATGCACATAACACCTGCCATAACTTTATTTATTGTTCTACATATAGTGACATACTTCTCTTGTTTCTATCTATCTATCTATCTATCTATCTATCTATCTATCTATCTATCTATCTATCTATCTATCTATCTATCTATCTATCTATCTATCTATCTATCTATCTATCTATCTATCTATGTATGTATGTATGTATGTATGTATGTATGTATGTACACACACACACACACACACATATATGTGTGTGTGTGTGTGTGTGTGTGTGTGTGTGTGTGTATGTATAATATTTGTGTGTAGGTGATAAGCTGATCATTCATGTAACATATAAATAAACTATTTATTACAGACAAAATTGCATTGCCCTTTTGACAGGGCTCACATCACCAACTAGATCTGTGTAGGAGTTTGGTCAAAATCCAAAAGCCTTCATGACTCTTCTTGGTGCATTTTTAAAACAAAGCTTTAGGCAAACTGTAACCAAGAGAAAAAAACAGCAGTGAGATGTATATAGTAGGAGGTTTTATTGTCCGCCAACAATATTTTCACAAATTTATTGCTTGTCTCTACTGTTTCTGTTCACTAGCAGCATTATAGGAAATGAAGGAAAACTCTTTAAAGTCAACCCATTATTTGGCCCTAATATGACAGGACCATTGTGACTCAGCAGGTTTGCCTCCTGTTAACACATCACATGCTTTCTTAAACCTTTTCCTGGTGCTTCATAGAGATGCTGATAAAGCCTCATTCTGCTCCAGGCTAGTGAGACGACTGACAGCAGAGAGGGGGAAATGCAGCAGTAAAGTGGTCATTAAGTCATTGCTGAGGCCAGAGAAGCTCCAGTGTAGGCCTCAGCCTCCCGTAGAGTTTCATTACTGCAATCTTTACTCTCCACACCATTGCTAGTGGTAATGATTTTTAATCATGCTAATAATCACTGTAGCAAAAAGCATAGCTGATCCTAATGGGCAGAACATCAACCACACAAGCATAGGTGATGTTATAAACTGCTAATAAAATGCTTGAAAAACTAGTGTTAAAAGTGCTATGCCAAATTGTGTGCACATAAACACAAACCTATGCACAAAGCCAAAAAAAGATCAATGCTGTGATCAGACTCTTCAAATGGAACAGCTGAAACAAAAACATGCTTAAAAATCAGCTTGGGTCACTGTTCCACTTCGATGTGAAGTGCCGGCTGTACACTCCATCATCTCCCAATTCAATACAAAGATCTCGGTACAAAAAAGCCTTTTCTTTCTTTCTTCTTTCAGTCAGCCACTCTTGTTTCACTACTTTTATTCCTTCATTCATCTTCCAGACATGCAGCCATTCAAGGAAAACTGTTGTAAAAAAGAAGCTTGGGTGAAATCAAAGAATTTGACAGCAAAAAGAAGAAGAAAAAAAATCAATGATAGAAAAGTGTGGATTCTGGTGTTCTGTTATCAAGAATACATCATTAGCATGAGGAAAACTACCAGAAGAGCTTCGTGAAAGAAACGTTTAAAGTAAGACAGCAGTTTAAAGGAACAAGGTGGTGTTTGAGGTGAGGTATATGAATGAAGGACTCATTCCCATGGTTACAGTGTTTCCCTTGGTTACAGTGGTGTAGGGGCTTATGGGTCCAGAATTCTTGGATCATCACAGACCATGTACTGTAGCTTAATGCAGTTTGCTACCTCTTCTGTAGACTTACTCGGCCCCTCCATAGTACCTGCTACTATCTACTAGTGCATAACCACACACAGACACACACACTATACTTATAGTATTATACATTATACTTATATACACACAATAGTGTTGCGTACTACAAATAAAATGATTCATCAAGAACTTATTTAACAGTTGGAAAAGGCTATCATCTTGACTAAAATAAAACATTTAGCATAATTCAATATATTATTGCAAGAAAGATAATAAGCTTTGAGTCATATCGGACCATTCTGTGTGATTTTAGATGTACATACAGTATGTTGTGGAGCATTGCCCTGCTAGAACATCAAATCAATAAAATCCAATATTCATCTATGATCTCCTGCTATTTAATGGTATCTATAATGCCATGTATCTTAACAAGGATCCTGGAGCCTTTGGGTATCTTCACATAATCATCTACTATTCATAACAGTGCAGATTTGATTCTTTGGTGAATAACCATCCTTATTTTACGTCAAACCCACCATGAGTGTTTGTGGCCAAAAGCAACAACAACAACAAAAAAGCAAAGAAAAAGCTCAGTTCCATTAGTGTATAATGAACTCCAGGCACTTACTTTGTAGTTTGATGCCAGAAATGGCTTCTTCTTGCATGCCTTCTCAATTTTTTGTGACATGGTGGTGGCTAAATTTAGATTTGAATACTTGGTGATCCTAAGATTTTGTCATCCTCCTCACTGTGTGGGATGACAAAACAGGCTATGATCTTGTTAGTGTATTCTCTAATGTTCCCTATAATGCTGAATGACTAAGGCTATCTGTTTGTTTCATCTCATATTTATCTAAATATTGCATTGTTTTAAATATTACCAAGTTTGAAGACAGAAGAAAACGGTCTAAATTGTCAAAGCAGGACTCTTTATAGTGCTGCTGTAGTATGTGCTTCTGAATCCTCTCTGAATATCTCCTAAGTCTTAAAGTGACACTGAGTCTAGCCAGGTTTTATTGAGATGTACAGCTGTAAAGAGCTCCAAATTATCTCCCTGTCTGCCTAATGGACTTCATCAGCAGTGTTTACACACACTCACTTAACAAGAGTCTATAGTCAGTCAACCGTCCAGCTCTTTTCAGACAAACCCCTGTGGTGTGTGGAATCCTGTGCCAATCAATGGCTGAAAATCTCCCCAATCGGAAATACCCACGGGTCAGAGGTCAAGCGCAATCAAAGGTGGGAACCACAAGCTACGGGGAGCAAATCAACACTCACATAAAGGCATGGATGGTTTGTTATGACTTTAAACTAAACATGTCAAAATATGCTGATTTCTAGGGTGTTTTCATGCTTCAGCTGTTTTTTAATCTCAAGTAGTGTTTTTTTTTGGACTGAGTATGAAAGTAGTTTTTAATTTGTGCGTGGGTCAGAAGCCTGAACTCTAGTTTACCTGAAAATGGCCATGTGGGCAATTTCTTTCCGTGAAATTGCAGGACATGTACTGTAGGAAAAATATCTGCTGCTAGGGCACGGGATCATGTAATGTGATTAAATTGCATTCTACTTCCTGCTCGAGTTTCACAATGGGAAATGTGTGGAGAAGCTGGTTGGACTGATTAAACACTCTCACTCACTCATTTTTTACCGCCTATCTGAACTTCTCGGGTCACAGGGAGCCTGTGCCTATCTCAGGCGTCATCGGGCATCGAGGCAGGATACACCCTGGACGGAGTGCCAACCTATCAAGGCAGGATACACCCTGGACGGAGTGCCAACCCATGGCAGGGCACACACACTTTCATTCACTCACACACTACGGACAATTTTCCAGAGATGCCAATCAACCTACCATGCATGTCTTTGGACCGGGGGAGGAGACCCCCGAGGCATGGGGAGAACATGCAAACTCCACACACACAAGGCGGAGGCGGGAATCGAACCCCGACCCTGGAGGTGTAAGGTGAACGTGCTAACCACTAAATGCAAAAAATTGTCTGAGTTGTTCAGCATTAACCAGAAATAAAACATTTAATAAATAAACACTATTAGTGTTTAAAATGCCTTCCTTTTTTTTTTTAAAACGTGGGCAAGGTAAATTAACTGTAAATTCAGTCTACGGCTCACAATATATTCGTCTACAGGGAAGAAAAAAGAAATGCGATGATGACACCATCCCCAAAGGCATCCTAAGTACAGTCTTAAGTATTTAGGCTGAATGTTAAGACCCCTTAAAGTTTTCTTTACTTTTAGTTACATTACTTAATGGTATTAAATGGAGAATGATAACACAGTGACAGAGATGAGATCCTTTTTGCCCTTTTCTTTCCTTAGGCTTTTCTGCTGCTCATAAGACATGTGGCCGGCCATGCATTTTACGCTTGCAATATATTTAAATATGTTGATTTAGCAAGTCATTGTAGTGAATAAACCGCTCATACAATTCTCATTTTGGCTTCTGCTTCCTTGAACAGGCCAAAACCCAATGCCAGTGCCACAGTTCTGCATCAAAGTCTTATAAAGTAATATCAGTGAATCCGGCGGTTACTTTTACCAGAAATGTCAGCCTATTCTACCTAAGGCAATGCTGTGTACCAAGGGGAACCAGAGCAGATTATGCAATCATATTACTACAGGAAGAAAAATCCAGGGGGCACTGAAACAAGAGAGGAAATCAGAATCGGTATGAGAAGCCTTTTTTATTATTATTATTTTATTTTATTTTTTATTTTGAAGTCATGGAAAGAGATGTTGTGTTCTTCATCTGTTTATGGAGACTTTCACGTTTTTAAGCTTCTGGTTATAAAATCTTGAAATCGTTTTTTTGTGCCTCATTTTGCATTAGACAAGAGAAACACTCGACCCTCTGAGTCACGTCGTAAAAGCTAAAGTGAACTCAAGGGTAAGGTTTCCACCCAAAATAGAGTCTCAAGCTATATGAGTTGAGATAATGGCAGAAAATCACACCGTTTGGCCTCACTGATATTTTCTGAGCTATATTTGAGCTATTTTCCACTCTGGTGCCATTATACAGCTGTATTGATGTGTCGATGCACCAAATCTGTAGACATATTTGTAAAATTGCATTATTTCATTGATGACCCTTCAAGCTGTGATCCATGTTGCCTTCCAAAAGGCCATAAAATATTAAAAACTTTTTTTAAGTGAATTTTATTGACATGTGATTTATGGCTGAACTGCAACTTCTATTGAACATTAGATGATAAATTGTGTGTTGAGTTGTTTTGCACAGGGAGGAACACATCGAGCACATAACTAGAGGTCTGGGGTAGACAGAAATGAACACGGGGTGTGGTAAAAGAAGGAAAGTAGAGAGAAAGCTGACAAGATGTGTGTGTGTGTGTGTGTGTGTGTGTGTGTGTGTGTGTGTGTGTGTGTGTGTGTGTGTGTGTGTGTGTGTGTGTGTGTGTGTATGTGTGCGCATGTGTACATAGGTGCATGTGTTTTAAGGTGTTTTCTTTTTGTTGTTGTTTTTTATATATATATAAAAAAAAAAGATCCCTGAGAGTAATAACAGAGACAAGTAGAGGGAAGTGAAGGAGAATATTCAGTAAAAAAGTTAACGTCTGTCACATTCTTCCATGGAGATTTGCTTTTAAAATGAGCTGCTCTGTTCATCTGGAGCACATCCCATGTAAAGCAGGTAGTCTGCAGCTATAGGCGCACACATACACCTATACACCCACACTTGCACACAAATGTGTTGCCTTGTTGCCTCCACATTTATTACAATATCCAAAACCTTGAAGTGGATTTATTAAAAGTGGGAGATTAACTCGAACATATAAAAAGATGACTACAGTCAGCGTTTAATAAATAAATGAATAAACCTTCCACACTAATGCTACCGTGATATTAAAAGGACTATGTGCAAAGCTTCAGTCTGCAGTCATGTGCTTACATCAGCTGGATTTTTAGTCCAACCTTCAAGCTAACACTGTACAGCTGTCCCAGTTTTGTACACCGCTTATTTACACTGCCTGAAAATGGCCACGTCCCACATTTTTTAAATAAGTCTCTCTTGCTCTTTAACTGGATCTTATTTTTCTATCTCTGTATCCCTCTCTATATTTCATTTCATTAGACCCTGGAGTGACGGAGTCCACGACTGGTCTGTGGTTTCCCTGCTTTAATAAACCTATTAGACCTTCAGCCAGTTGTACAAGTTGAACTAAAGTTCAACGAGTAAAGTCCATACAGTAAGAGTTTCAATCTATTAGTGCAAAGTCTCTTAACTCAAAGTTCACGGTATTGACATGCAGTAAGGGACTAAACATCTTTCACTTTTTTGTTGTTACACATTGACTTTAAGCAAGTCAATAAATATAAATAGTACTTCAGAATTCAACACATTTCAATAGTAAGCTAATGAACTAATCCCGTGGGGTTCTCAAGTGTTTCTTAAGTATCCACTTCATCTGTGCTTTCTCTATATTCTGCCGTTCAGTCAAGATCTAATTTAATGGCAATATAACGAGCTACTACAATGCAACAAAGCAAAACAGACAATAACTTCATCTGCATTTATATATGCTGAAAGACAGTATAATATACTGTCAAAAGTTTGCATTCCTTTAGTTCTTAATATCGTGTATTGCCCACTTTAGCGTCGATGATGGCATGCAGTCTTTTGTAATAATTGTGCACGAGGTCCTTAATTCTCTCAGGTGGTATTGCTGCCCATTCTTATTGGCAATATGACTCCAGTTCCCTTAAATGGTTTGGTTGTCTTGCACAAACTGCATGTTTGAGATCCCCCTAAAGTGGCTCAGTCATATTGAGGCCAACATTTTCTACTGTAGCCATCGGAGGTCCAAACTTACCTTGTGCTTTGGATCATGTTGGAACATCCAAGATTTCGTGTTGTTGAATGCAAATTGTCTGCCAATATTTTCAGATAACATGCTGCTATCAATTTTTACTAACTTCCCTATGCCACTGGTGCTCACACAGCCCCAAAACATAAGAAGGATGGTCTAATTCTCACCGTAGGTCTAGGCTCTAAACATTGCGTTCTGACTATAAAGTTGAAGATTGGTCTCATCACTCCAAATGACTCCAGAAGCTGTGAGGATTGTCTATGTGCTGTCTCGTGTACTGAAGGCAGGCCGTTTTGTGGCATGGATGCAGTAACGGCTTTCTCCTGGCAACTCGACCATACAGGTCATTTGTGTTCAAGTATCTCCTTATTGTGCTCCTTGAAACAACCCCACTTTTTTCCAGAGCATTCTGTATTACTCTCTAAGTCGATTTTCGGATTTGTCTTTACCTCCCGAACAATTCTTCTGGCAGTAGCTGGTGAAATCTTTCTTGGCCTACCTGACAGTGGCTTTGCATCAACAGAACTTCTTATGTTCCACCAGTTCAACTATTTAGGCACAGGAACTAATTACAATTACAATACGTCACATGTCTGAAAACTTCCTTTTAATAGCCATGTAAACCTCAATGTCAATGTGTGTTTATTCTGTCTCTGTGCATGTGTCTTCACCTGTGTCCTCAGAGATATACTGTAGGTGTCCTCTGGTTTCTCTAGTTTCTTTCACCTCTTAAAAACATGCCTGCAGGTATCATATGGATTCATGACATCTGTCCCATCCAGGTTGTATTCCCACCTGTTCTTGGTATCAGCTCTGGATCCACCCTGACCAGGGTGACCTGAGTGAGTGAGTAAGTAAACTAAAAATAAACAGAGACTAAGAATAGAATTACAATAACATAAAATCTATCTATATAGGTAAAAATAAGGAAAAAAAATTAAAAAAAAGGATTTAAATTGATTACAGATGTATAAAAACACTGAAAAAATGATAACATTTAAAATTAAATTTAGGTTTATCCCTATATATTTCTAATATAAAAATACAAATTGTGGCAGAATATGACTATTTTAAATAAAGTTCAGATGCATGAAATTCTAACACAATAGTATATGCGTATATTCTGTGCAAAAAAATGTTGATGTAGTAGGTATTGTGCAGACAAGTCCAGAAAAGTCTAAGTTCTTAATGTTTGAGGGCCCAAGCAGCCTGCAGGAATAAGTTCCTCATTCTCTCTGCATTTATCTTCAGCAGGTGGAAGTAAACACAGAGAAGAGTCCATTGTTTGGATGGCTGAGTTTGTAATGAGTCGCGGTATAAGGGGTGAAGTCAGGAGTCAGGAACTGGTGATCTGTAGTAGCCTCAGGATAGCCAGTTTAGAAAAACACGGGAGTGTAGGGATTTCTACATGGTACTTTTATTCTGCAAAATCGAATGCTGCACACACAAAGCAAGCATGAATGTTACTTCATTCGGTAAGTCATACATGACTAGAATACGAAGCCTTGATAACCATTTACAGCAACACATACAGTCCTACTCTTTTTCTTCAGTATGCCAATTAAGTTCTAGTTTACCAAAGCAAAAAATCGTGCCACCTTGTGGTGTGATTTGCCATTGCATTATGTCCACGTTGCTCAGCTTTCAGCTTTCATCTTCCAGGCTTTATTCCAGCACCACTTGCTGTAGATGTACTGTAATCTTCTTCTGTTGTAGCTCATCCTCCTCAAGGTTCAACAATATTGTGCATTCTGAGATGCTTTCTACTCACTGTGAATGTAAACAGTGGCCATTTAAGTTGTTGTAGCTTTCCTGTCAGCTTTAACTAGTCTGGCCATTCCTTTCTGACCTTTCTCAGCAACAAGGTGTTTTTCCATTGGATTTTTTTCATTTATTTGTTTTCACACCATTCTGTTTTAATGATAGAGTCTGTTGTGCATGAAAGTATACCTACTGGCAGCTTTTTGACTTGATAGGCAGCATGTGTACTCAGTGGCTGTTGATGATTCATAAGGTTTTTTCCCCTCATTTGTTTACAGAGCCAGGGGTCCAAGAAAGAGCTTTTCATCTAAGCAAATATTTACAGGCTTTTCTGGAATATAAAAGGGAAAATGACCAAATATTACAAAAAGTGTTCTGACGCCATCTTTAAATCGAGTGTACACAGGAAAAATATCATCTCAAAGAAAACATGTCTGCATTACTGTATGGATACTTTCACAGCGGCAGCTGTAATGGAAAGGAATCAGCTTTAACGTTTGTACCATTAAATTACAAATAGGTTGAAAATACAGTAACACGCCTTCAAGGCATTTAGTCAGACTTTTGATTAAAAGCAATTTTCCTTCTAAGTCACACACAAAATAGTGTGGCTAAATCTGTGTGTCCAATAGAATACTTCAGCTCCCAGTATTCCCCTCGAGGTTTTCACAGTTGCTCTGCAATGTGGTAACAGGGTCGTGCCCTGAAAATGGGCATCGATTGGATGAGCTCTGTGGTCACGCTACACAGAGTGTCAAACACACATTCACACAAACTTGCACACTGGAAAAATTTTACCCCCTATTTCTGGTTGGCTAGACAAACATGCACACTCTCAATCACACGGGCACACTCTGTGCATGTGTGTGTGTGTGTGTGTGTGTGTGTGTGTGTGTGTGTGTGTGTGTGTGTGTGTGTGTGTGTGTGTGTGTGTGTGCTAGGTTGAAAAGTAAATTCAGGGCTATGAATGACCTCATGGGAGATGCAAGCTGTGTAAAGCATGTCACTGTATATCTGTAACATGCTGTAGCTAACAGCCACAAGCACACACACACACACACACACACACACACACACACACACACACACACACACACACACACAGAGAGAGAGAGAGAGAGAGAGAGAGATGGAAAGGGAAATGTGTGGGGATAAAGAAAGGCTAGTTGCTAAGATTAGCAGCTACACTAGCATGACATGTTGGACTCTTATCCAATCAGATATAAAGATAGGGTTATAGGGTCCCCTTGGTTAATGGATGGTTCTCTAATTAAAAGTTATTACTCTCTCTCTCTCTCTCTCTCTCTCTCTCTCTCTCTCTCTCTCTCTCTCTCTATTTTCTATGTGTGGGTGGATGGAGGTATTTGGGCAGTTGGCAGACTTTTCTAATTAGCCTGGAAGGCCAGATAAAAGCCAAAATACCTGATCTTGCTGACATTCTCTTGCACTTTCTCCGTCTCTCGATTTCTGAGAATATGTCAGTGTAATTAAGGCTCCTGTGATCAGTTTGACAGCAGTTTAATGTCATGGGATCACAGGGCGAAAGGTTGGGCCACAAAGTTCAGCTCAAATATTCATGTGCGCATCCACGTGATAGCAGGAAATTGTGGAGCGATGATTTTTCAGTACTTCCGAATATTCTATATTTGGATCCGCAGGAAAACATAAAGAGCAGCAAACGTCACATCCTTCATATCTACAATATTCTCTCACACGGCCTCACTGTAAATTATATAGTAATGCAGTAATGCACCATAAAATGTGCCCAGGACACTGCTGTTTTAATGAATCATGTTTTCTTTATAGGGGCAGATTGTTCTCCCTTTCCAGAGTAGCTGCATGATAGTAATTAACTTGCTTCCTGAGATTTCCCTGAGAATATTTCTTTTCCCTGCTGACTTTCTCTCTTTTTCTCACTCGCTTTTCATGTGCTACAGCTTCACTAGGCTTGTGCAGTCCATCCTCTCCCTCTCCAGCTCTACCTGGCGCCTGCTGTTGACCACCTGGTTCAAGTTGCTTTTGTAGCCGAGCATCTCAGCCTCTCCAACATCCACTTTCTGTCTTCCTCTTTTTTTTAAAGCCTTATGTTTTCAAGGTTGTTGCTGGCTTTGAAATGTTTTCAATTTCTTTCTTTCCAGTTTTGTTAAAGGGTTTCAAGATGCATCTCATGCATTTCTCACCCACATGCCTGAAGCCTACCGTGTAAGAAAATGTAAAAATATCTTCAACATAGATCAATTCAACTACTCCTTTTTAAATCATTGCTGGAATATATGATGAATAAGCCTATTATTAATGAGGTTGTGTTCAGTTTATAAAAAAAAAAGAGAGAAATATGTGTAATTCGTAGAGATATCTAAAGATCTGCTTAATGGTCTAGTTAAAAATATTTTCACTTGCTAGAACAATTGTATGTTAGTGAGTGAAAAAATGTTTAGAATTTTCATAAACCTTCCTAGTTTAAAATTTCAATAATCCAAATATCCATCTATCTATCTTTTTTGTGTACTTCGGTATCACTTTATCCACCTACTCTAGCTTACATATAAATAGCAATAAATAAATGATCTAAGAAATAATGAAGGAAGAAAAGCTGAAATGCAACGAGTTTTTTTTCAGTGACAGTGAGCATAACTAGGCAACAGCGTTCTCTTCTTTTAAATGATTACTGTGTGTCCCAGTACTTATATGCTCTTCTGCTATAACTCAAAAGTACTGTATGTACTTTTTCTTCAGAATCCATGTATTTTAGTGGTGAGATGGGATGCATAAGGTCTACAATCACCTGTTTAAGGGCAGACAAAAGAGAAGTACTGTATTTGATGATGATATAATGACCAATAAGAACTATTTCTTTAAAATTCAATTCAAGTTTATTTGTATAGCGCTTTTTACAATGGGCTTTGTCTCAAAGCAGCTTTACAGAAAATAAACATAGAACAGGAGGTAAACATAAAGAGAAATATAGAGAATTTATATAGTAAAAATTCAAGATATACAGTATATAGTTCAGTGTGTATGTATGTATGTATGTATAAGTATTTATCCCCAATGAGCAAGTCTGAGGTGATGGTCATTGGTAAGGAAGAAACCTTGAGAGGAACCAGACTCAAAGGGGAACCTCATCCTCATATGGGTGACATTAGAGGGTGTGATTACAAATATACAGTCAAACAAATGTTGTATTGGTGTAAAGGTCACATGGAGTTCAGATCTCCTCTTGGTATCATAGAGTCCAACTGGAGTTGGTAGATCTGTAGATGTCTCAGGATTCTCAGAGTCAGCCTCATCTCAGTGGTGGTCCAAAATCTTCATCGCACGGAAGATGATCGGAGCTGGTACAATGTCTGGATGCCTCTTGATCGGAAAAAGAGAAAATCAGTGTAGAGGGATTAACATATCTGCTGTTCATGAAAATGTGCAAGTCTGATGTAATGGTGCATAATTTTATGGGATGTATTATGTGTGTGTGTACGCCTGACTAAAGAGATGAGTTTTTAATCTGCTTTTGAACTGGGAAAGTGTGTCTGAGCCCCGAACACTATCAGGAAGACTATTCCAAATTGGGAGCTAAATAAGAAAATGCTCTACCACCTTTAGTAGACTTAGATATTCTGGGAACTACCAGAAGTCCTGAGTTTTGTGATCTCAGAGAGCATGAAGGATTGGAATGCGTTAGAAGACCATTAAGAGCCTTGTACGTAAGTAGCAGCAGTTTGTAATCAATTCTAACAGGTAGCCAGTGTAGAGATGATAAAATTGGGGTTATATGGTCATACTTTCTTGTCCAAGTGAGAACTCTGGCAGCTGCATTTTGGACTAACTGTAACCTATTTATTAGAGATGCAAGACAACCACCTAGTAATGCATTACAATAGTCCAGAGGTCATGAATGCATGAACTAGCTTCTCAGCATCAGATACAGACAGGATGTTTCTCAAAACATGTATTCAATTATTTTGAGTAGATATGATGAGCAACTGACTGGTTTCATTCTAACAATTTTCATTCCATAAAGTTAAATATATGCATTTCCTAATAAAATGGCTTTATAGCTTGTGTATCATCATGATATATGGCATAGTAATAATATTTAATTTTAGGGACATTATGTCTGGTATGCTTTTTGGTATGACATTGGAGGAGGATGGTTAGGTATTCTTCTCCTCTGTTCTAGCATTTACTGACTGACTTCAGGACACATGGGGCTACTGTATGTCGATGAGGTATGACATGCCTGTTAATGTTGGATGTGGTTGGGTTGGATGTGGTAGCCTAGTGGTTAATGTGTTGGACTACCGACCAGAAGGTCATAAGTTTGAATCCCATTAATCCACTAATCTGCCTCTGCTTGGCCCCTGAGCAAGGCCCTTAACCCTCGTTTGCTCAGTTGTATAAATTGAAATAAAATTGTAAGTCACTCTGGATAAGGGTGTTTGCTAAATGTCAAATGTATGTGGGATGTGGTAGCTTGGCGGTTACTTTTTGGACTACTGCTCGGAAGGATGTAAGCTTGAATCCGAGGTTCCTCGAGCACCTAAGTCATTCTAAGTCACTCTGGATAAGATCGTCAGCCAAATGCTGTAAATGTAATGTGGATGAGTTTAGAGCCGAAATACACCACAAGCTAAACATTTAAATTTAGGTTAAGGATGTTTGGTCGTTATTATTATTATTATGAATGGTATTTCAGGCAAAATGCCACAAGAAGTTTAGTGTTTCCAGAATGAAAAAAGGCCTGTAGGAAACATACCAAAATAGACTACACTTGTAGACTACAGTATAATACTAAACATTACAGAGCCAGATGTAAACAGCTGGTGGCTAGTGTTAATCTTTATACTAGGCAAATACTCAATTGTGTGGGTAAATCATGTCATTAAGTATTATGAGTCATGTATCATAACACTTCATCTTTAGTACATTTTTATCAGGATATTTTTATTAATATCTTATGACGTAATCCTGTATTGCATTTTTTACATGTTATAGGTCCTGCATAACCTTTACCTTTCCTGATAAATAACAAGCTGTCGATTTTGCTCATTGTTGCTAACGTTTGGTCGATTTCAGTATGAATTCTAAAGGAGATTGAGGCTGAGTAAAGATTTTTAATTTTAAATGTAAATACAATTTTAGGTCCTGAAGTTGATCAAATCCCATGATTACTCAGTCCATGACCTCATCAAATGTTCTCGTGCTAAGCTACTTACCTCCTCACTCAAAGCAAAAGTATTAATTCACAAACCAGCTAACTATGAAAATTTCATGCTTGGATATGTGCTCCATTTATTCAAAAAAAAAAAAGGCTGGAAAAAGAGGTTTCGGTATCGAAATATTAATGTAATTGTTTATTGGTGCTGCCTAGTACAACAACAAAAAATCTACAAAATGCCTCTTGAACTTCACACATTTCAGCAGTGAGAAGTCTATCAGTCAGTAAGGGACATGATTCGTCCAGTATATTATGCATTCTGGCAGTGAGTGAACATTCATATTTGTTGACAATAAGCCAATTCAATGTTCATTTTCATTATGAATTTAATAAATAGATGCCAATGCACCGTTAATTAAATGTGGCATGTAAACAGATATGTTTCATAGCACTAGTTAGTAACACATTGCCTCTAAAATGACATGCAGCCGTCGTGAAACTACCAGGGAAGAAAAAGCAGTCACCTCTTTACTTTTCAGCCTAATGTGATTTGGCAGCACTTCCACACAGTTTCCACAGAAAACAGTCCTGCAGCATTTTTTTTTTTACCTACAGAATAAATTGTGTGTGTGGTGGTTGGTGCATGTGTACAATCGTGTATGTGCATTTGTGTGGTGTATGTGTGGGTGTTTTGGGGGAATGTTTGTATTGATGCGCTTGACAGTTAATCTTTTCATTACTAGATTAGTCTACTACGTAATCTAGGTCTCACAAGCAGAAGCAGGTGCTGAACAAATATACATCATTTACTACTAATAAAATCTGATCTGAAACCATGTGCATCTGTACATCAAGTCATTTTATTCTCTTCATGCTCACATCCGAGTGACTCAAGCAGACTTTAACATGTTCAGAATTGCTCCTGATTTCCACTCTCAGGTTCTAGAGATTTAGAGACATGGCTTTCTTACCTTAAGCTCACTATGCCAGTGAATTCAGTACTTTTGTTTTTTTAACATTTAAAACTGTTTATTTGTTTGTTCTTGACATTGAACCAACCTAATAACTGGTGAGAAATCAGAATATTCAGAAAGTAGACAACTGCACAACTGTTTTTTTCTCTCCACAGAGAACAGTGTACTTAGAAGCTCAGTGAGTTTGTAAGTGAGAAAACACACAAAATACATGTATTCAAACTGGGATTTCAGCCTCAGGGATGTGTTTACTCCTCTTCAAACATCATTAATATCAAATTCAGCCTGTTAGCTCAAAGTTGAGGTTAATTGCCAAGGTAAAGTATGTGCTTGACTAAGACTGGAGTCTGATACTAAAAATCATGTGAGTATTTTTCTGGATATATTCCCTAAGTCCACGTGGGTTTCCTCAGGGCTCTCCGGTTTCATAGAAATACCTGGGAATAATGGGATGAACTAAGATAAATTGTTTCTAGTTGTCTAGCTGCTCTATGGTTGTCTGGCATGCCATTCAAGGTGTATTTCTGCTTCAGGATTTACTTCGACCCTGTCCAGGATATCATGGTTAGCAATTAGGTGAGTGAGCGAGTGTTCAGGATTGTATTTGTTATAGAATATATACTTTAAGAAAATGTTCCTTGAAAGGTTGAAGTATGTTTTATGAAGGCTCAACATAGGCCCTTCAACTGGTGTTACAATCTATGGCAACTTCCAGCTGAATTGTGTATAAACTTATGACATTCAATGGATTTAGAAATCACATGACTGGTGAGATGAAATAGTTAGCCATTTAAACTTTAAGTGATTAATAGGTTTCACCATTTAGGCAACTTTATTTGAAATCCTGTGTGTGCACGTTGGGAATGCTGTAACATTTATCTTGTTCTGGAGGCTAATTAGAGCAATTTAGCCTCACACAGGTTCAGCGTTTAATGCTTTAAAGGAATGGTCACTTAGATCACAGTGAATTTATAGGCTTGCAGAATCAATACAGAGACCTTTTAACAAAGAGACCCTTAAGCTACACAGAGCTCATTTCAGCTGTATCTGCACAAGGAGTCTTTCTTTCTTAATTAATTAAACCGCTCACACACTTCACCTCTTCACATGGCAGAGCCGAAGCCAATGCCCAAATTTGCCTTATCCGTGTGCAGAAGGTCTCATATGCAATTCTATGCAGCCAGAGCCGAGCCCCGAGGCTTCAACCTCTTCTTTACCGACTCTGAAAACCTGAATTGAAATGCAAGCAGTGACAGAAAAATGCATGGTCACACATCATTTTAATGAATGTATGAGGAAAGATAGATAACAATATAAGAAATATGTGGTGGGCAGGAGGTTTGATTGTTTTCTGGTGCTTTGTATGGTACATGGTGTAAAAGCAGCATGGCTTATCATATCTCTCTCCTGCTCACGTCTCTCTGGCGCTTACCAGTGGGAAATCGCAGCATGGTCTGTGCCGATCCCGCGGGTTTATAGATAAGGCCGCATGCTCATTAAAATTGGGAGCAAGAGCCATGTGGAAGTGCAGTGCACCGGGAGTTAGAAAGGATCCGAGTGCATACCATCCGGGCCGGATCACTTCATTTCTCTCAGGAAAGCGACGATGCCAACAGCGAAGAGACTATACAAACCTTCCTTGTAGACAAAACACAAATACTTGCTTAATTTTTTCTTTGTTGTTGAGTGTGCAATTGCCTGTGTGTGTTTGTAGTGTTTATTATATTTAATATTATGATTACACATAAATTTGTTGAAAGATATTAAACCATCCTCCCGAACGAAAATCCTTTAAACTACGGCAACACTTTACTGTGTCCAGAACCACACTCAGCAGGTATTGTCTGGAACAAGTCTTCAATTGCTGTTTTATTTTTGAGGGCTGAGAAGAGATGTGGTCTCTGAACTGGTCTGTAGAGTCACAGGTCATTGGGTTTAATCATTGATGTGGCCATTTATCTTGATTAGCTACTTTAGAGAGAAGACAACCTGAGAGAAGGAACTTATGCAGATCAACAACGCCACATCAACAGCATTTGTAACAGTTGAAAGGTCTGTGTTTTGTTGATATTTAGAAGACTCTTCTGGTCAGCCAATGGATTACACTGAATCTATCACAATGACGTGAATCCTTTTTTAATTCCTGTAATGATACAGTCTTCTTTGTTGAGACAAAGATTAATACCACAGTTAAATGTTATCAGTTGCCCCATCTTCTCTCTGCCTTTGCACAATGAATTTATGCTATTGGCTATTACAGTGGAGTCCAAAATCTGAGACCACTTAAAGCAAATGCTTCTATTTTTTTTTTTAATTTAATACAACAGATTTCATTAGAGATTATATTATTGGAAACAACTTGAGTGAAAAGTAGAAACTTTGAAATATTTAAATTTCAGATTTTATTAATATTTGTTCTTTCTCTTATTGCTTTAATGACGGTGTGCACTTGAGCTAGCACAATCCTTGCCATCCATTTTAGCTTAAATCCATCAGTGTCGTCTGAAAATACACTTCAATAGAAAAGATTAGACACGAGGAAAAGCTGACCTTTTGTACAAAGCAGTCACTATCACATATTTCCTTACACTTAAATAGGGAGCTGGAAATAGTGCAGAATATTGACTAATAAATATCCAGGATGTTGCACATTTACTGTCTTTGTTTTACTGTAAATATTTCTAAATTATGAAACCTTCTCTTTACATTAAATTTTTTTTTACCAGATTTCTTTTTCACGGATTGATTTTTCATGGCATACATAGATGGCATTTCAATATTTTTTTTAATTATTTAGCACATAAAATATCAACATATAAACAGGGTTCTGCAAAAAAAAAAAAGGTGGAATTTAATTTTTGGTGAAAAGAAAATATCTGAGATCCTTGTGCCTGAAGTCACTAGGTCAGATGATACATCTAACTTTTATGCAAAAAATCTGGACCACATAGCACCCGAATCCATCCATCGTTACAGTAGACGCCTCAAAAGAAGCAGTAGGAGTGATCTAAACCGTGATCGCGATCCTAGGCCAACATATACCCCATCACCTTTTTCCTGTAACCTCACACCTGCCACGAGTTTCATGCCTCTGCTATTTCTGTTCACATTCTTTAGAGCTGCTGAGATGCTGCTCCAACACCTACTTTGGTAATGTGGTTAAATCCAACGTCATGATGCCTTCTCCAGTTCACGTCTGGAGAATGTTGGTCAATACACAGTATATACTACTAAATTTAAAAACCTTAAAGGAAGGAAAAGGCTCTTTGGTTGCTTCTTCTGGATGCTTTGTATAGATGTTCTAGTTTCGGATACTTAGTTGTTTCATACATACAGAAACAAATAAAGAACCACTTAGGATGTAGAATTCATCTTTAATAATGAAAGTTTATAAAGATAATGTTTGTTCCTTAAGAATCTTTATAAAAGGTCAAAAATCAAACAGTTGACTTTCTTGACATTGTTTTATTAGCTTGATACTTTGGATAGTTTTATAAGAACGTTTTACTTTCAATCCGATTGGATAATTTGTGACCAAAATATGGCTTGAATTGCTCAATGTACTCTGAGTTATAATTCAGTAAAAGAACAGATGAATGATGTATTATATACTGTATTTACAAAAACATTTTTGCTACCAAAGTATAAGCTTTAGGACAAAACAAAGGCTATGATGTGAAAAATCCTAAAACTCATCTTATAAAATAATTCCGTTTAGATCTGGACCCTATAGAGCTCTGTGAAATTTGATCAGTACTTTCATTCTGTTACAATCAAATAAATAAAAACCAATATACAGTAACAAGCCAGCTAGTTAGCTAGTTATCTAATAATACTTCAGCCTGTATCTGACAGTTCTAGTCTTGATTTATTCCACTTAATTTCTATTGACTATTTCGGGATATTAAGACGAGAAGGAGACAGAAAAAAGGAGAGTAGAAAGCTTTTCGTTTCAGTTTTGAAGATGACTGATTTGGGCAGCAAAATTTCCTCATTGATTATTCATGTCATGGTAATGTTCCTGTCAGCTCTTCTGGTTGAGCACACATGCACCCAAGCATGCACTGACTAAGAAAATGTTGTCTAACTTGATTATAATTGTAAACATAATTAATTGGTGCATCAAATTCTGCTATAACGCTGAATGTAACACTACACGTGCTGCAAATGAACACTTAAGGTTTGTGTGTGTGCAGGAACAAATACATGAACATGCACTCACACACCCACAAACTTCCAAACAGCTCCAGAAATCTTCTGGTACTGGATATTATGTTGCCATGGTAACACATCATTTTCTATAGCTCACATTGTTGCAGTCGTGCTAAATTACTAAATGAGTATTGATTGGATCAAGTGTTTCATACTGGAGGTGTCTCTCATGTCTACCCTGGATTCTCTCTCTTTTTCTCTCTTTCTCTCACAGCTAACATTAGCTCTGTTGGGTGGACTTGTATATCCACCCAAGCGTTTCATCTCTTTCTCTCTTCTGCTCTCAGCGTTCGGCCTACGCCATACCTGCCTGCCCTCTAGGTCCACAACTCTACAAAGCCTATTGATTGTCCTCTTTCTTCACATCTCTCTCTCTTCTATTTTCTCTCATTCTCTCCCTCATTCCCTCCCTCAGATCAATGCTCTTGGATTGCCCCACCAACACCAAATGTCAGCTGCTAATGGTCCAAGCACAAAGAGGAGAACAGGACAGGCTTTCTGGAGTTTGACTCTGATCTCTGATAGGCCGAACGCTACAGCTCCCACACACGCATGCACATGCGCACACACACAGACAGAACAAAGGCATTGCTCGCAGCCGAAATGTCACCAGAGTGTTTGCGATCTGAATGAGAAGTTTAGGCTGCACTAGCTGGTATTACTGGCAGGGAAAGTGTGTGAGAATTTAAAGGTTATGTCTTGTTCATGCAGGTTAGGCAGGCTGTGGGATCAGGATATTGATCAGTGTCACTGTAAAGAAGCGAACAGATTTAGCGATCACAGCTACAATGTGTTCTGTGTCTCTCCTTCAGCATAGCAAAGCAAGGTTCTTTCCAGCACCTACCTTCATCATCTTCCTGAGTCCTCATTCTCATTTACACCCTTTTTTGTATCTTTGTCTTTTTATCTAAACAAATAGTATTATTGTATTTACTGTGTATGTTTCTTATGCATGCATGTGTGCATTTATAAGCGAGAGACATGAAGGTGTCTTTGGCAATGTGTGAAGCAAGTGTTTTTAATTAGCATAAATTCAACTCTGTCCCATGGGTTTAATTATATCCACTGACTCACTGATTAAAGCACTTAATCGACTCCACCAGCAGCAGAAAAACATCTCATCCTGATATCTGTGTCTGCTTCTAAAAATTAGAGAGATATCCATGTTTACATAGTAAATGGCTTTAGCCCAGATCCGTCTGTGCTCACGCATCTTAATCTTGTGTCAAGTCTGTGTCTGAAGCATAAGTGCTGGTGAGTGGAATGAATGGGTTCAGTTTGGTTAGCATTGTTCAAGGCTATGAAATTTTCTAGAAATACACTGTGCATCTTTGGATGTCCTGTTATGCATTATTGAACTGTACAAATAATTTTGAAAATCAGCAATGATTGTTTTTTTCTTTTCTTTTTTTTTCTGCTTGTATAGCTCAAAATTGTCATCTCTTGAAAAAAAATATAAATAAATAACTAAACAAACAAACAAATAAATAAATGTATATTATTCACTTTTACATTTTTATAGTTCATTAAAATTTTTTTTCCTTATTTGCACGTTTGGGTGGAGGTGGGATGCTGCTACTGGATGTTGCTACTGGTTGCTTCCCTCTCCCTATCTTACTGAGAAACCAGAAAAAGAAACTTGCCTGTGTTATTGCAGACTTGTGCAGTAATGAAGACTTCCCTGTCTTAACGTTAGTCTCCGTAAATGTTACATAAAGGTTCTCGTATCTCGTAAATTTATTACTAGCTTTAGATTTTGTCTAACATCTGTCATATCACAAATCCCCAATTATGCAGTGAAAGAATATATGAACAATAAAATAGAACTAATTCATTAATATAAAAGTGTTAGATTTATATTTGTTAATTAATTACTGTTTCAACCAGAACTACTTTTATAGACAAATAAGTCACACCTGAATGGAGAATTCATTTTATAAAAAAAGAAAATAAGAGGCTGGTGAAAACGATACGAACTATTTGACTAGCCTTGCAGATATTTGACATTAAAAGTAAATGTAAATGTAGTAAACATGTAAAATGTATGACGTAGTTAATCGATAAAGTTTTATTTGTGGTCTTTGGCTAGTATACTGTAAAAGGAACAAAACTTTTATGGAACATGCTCTTATTACAAAATAATCAAGTATTTTGGGAAAAATACTTCTTCTTTGTCTCAGGATGCATGACACCAAAACAGTGTTGATTATTTTCCTGTAACATATTCCATCATATGTTATGACATATGAGAGTTCAGACCCTTTAACTAGGTTGACATGAGTTGACATTATATCAGAGTTCAGATACGACACAGATTTTATGACAAGGTTAAAACCTAGACGTTCTCATCGTTTTCTTCTCCACCACCATCTTTCATGGCCTGTGCTCCCGGTTCTTCATTTCCTTTTTTTCTCCCATCTCTGTCATCCCTTGCTCCCTGACTTTAATTACTGTGAGACTGATATTCTCTCCCATGCAAGAAGGCCAATTAGACCTACAGACTGTGTGCATGTGTGACAGGGTGCTACCTTTTTGAATTATCTTGTGTTCCATAATAATTAGGGGTTGGAAAGTAGGCAGGAAAAGAGCAAAGCTGCAACCATACATTCAGCTGTCATTTTCACAAGGAGCTGTATGTTTTTGTGTGTCAGATGGTGCTGGAAATAATAAAGATGCATATGCGGGTGGATTCAGAACTTACTTGTATCTGTCTCCCACCAAACCCAACTCGCTTTCTTGTCCCCACCATCTTGCTTTCTTTCTCTCTCGCCTGAGCACAAAGCTCTCTGTCTTCACTACACTCTCTCTGGGTTTAGCAGGATGGATTGTGCTCCAGGGAAGGGCAGGCAGTACCAGTTTCCGTAGTGATAATATCCATGGTATCCACAGGGAGCAGGAGGCTGGCCAGTGTGCTTGATTTTCCTTCCCATCCTTTGAGAGCTGATGCAGAAGAGGGAATGGCAGAGAAAATGAAAACCCCAAGCAGGACATTCATAGTTCTTTTTGACCCAGCTTACACTGCAGTTTCAACTAAATTCCTCTTTTATCTTAAGATCTATTTTTGTAGGCTCATAGCTTCACTCATTTATTCATTCAGACTGTAAAACCAAGGTTATCATATCTTGCACTGAAAATAGCCATAAATCATCCGTATAAAAAGGTTCATACACTTGACGCACACATATATACTGAGACTCATGCATGTATCACACATACAGTATACAGTAATAGCCTACAATAATACATACACTCACACATGGGGCTATTGATCAGTGGTTAATTGTGGAATTGACCGACTAGGGCCCTCCCTGGAGGCCATTCAAATACTTGAAAAGTGAAGCTGAATTAATGGTAAAAAAAAGCAAACAATCAAGCTCTGTGTATCTGAATGCAGACCTAGTGTGATAAAAAGTAACTGTCATCGTAAAACAATCCAAACTGTGATTTTTAATAACTTACAAAAACATAGAAAACAACCTCAGAACTCATAATTCCTGCTCAGAAACTCAGGGTAGCTTCAATTGCATCTGAGATCAGCAACTGACTGAAGTGAAATCAATATGGCTTCAGCGTCTACATGAAACAAAGCAACACTTCTTATTTTTCAATGAATTGTGCTGTAAAAAAAAGTATTTGTTCTGGATCAATCAATATACATATTCTGTTGTTAAATCTATAACATTGACAACACAGTTTTCCTGTCTTGAGGTGGTCAATATACAGCACTCCTCACTGTGGGTCAGATGGTACTGTAGATAGCTTGTTGCTAACAAAAGACAAACAAGGATGCGTCCTTGTTTGTTTTGGGGTTTTTTGTTTCTTATTTTTCCACTTTGGATTTGATTTAATGCAGTACATTTTTGTTGTTAGCTGACTAAGAAACTAATTTGACATTTTTTTTGTTGTTGTTGTTGTTGGTATGTATAAACAAATGAAGCTTTCTGTTTTAAGGGTCAACCCAGCAGCAAGACCCCCAGAAGCAGTCATAGAATCTGAAGTGTAAAATCCTTATTGTACCCCAGCAATTGAAAATTCAAAGGCTGCTTACCTTGTCGATTGTCAGCTGAGTCATCTTAAAAGCATACCTTTGTCCACAATCTACCCATTATAATTTGTCATTGTATTTGGCTTATATTCTTCAAACTTTAGCAACATAGTTAATTCTGTGAGCACCCTTCTATATATATATATATATATATTCCCTTTGGTTCGTTTATAAATACAGTGATATATGTGCATGTATGATGCCGTGTTAAAAGATTTATTCATTTATTCTTTTTTCTTCATTAAGATCAGAACAGGAATGAAGGAGATGACGCTAAACTAGTGCACATCTGTATTCAGACCTCAGGTGTAACTATGGATGTAAAAGCATGAATGATGACCTTATACAGTACCTTTCACCACAATCTTTTGGTTGCTATAATGTATATAGTGCAGTATTTGTATTTATTTCTATATATTATCAGTGCAGTTTGTATCCTATACTACTTTGTATTGTTTGTAATGTTATCATGCTAGCTATTGTTTGACAGATTATATGTTAGCAACAAAGGAAAAATGTGTAACTCAATTCCAAAGTTCAGTTTTTGTTTCCCTTTTCTTTAGGCTTAAACGCAAGTGCTTGATATTTAAGTCATAGTCTAGACTCTTTTAAAAAAACCCAGACATCTCCGACAACTCTACTCACTGTTACTTTGGGAATTTGGGAGGCATGAACTACACACAGATAATTGTTTGAAAATCAGTGCTGATGCTGACTTTGAATGTATCCATGACGATTTTATCCTGGTGATTGACAATGTGGATCTGAATCTTAGTGCAAGGTAGAAACACATTCTGGAAGGAATGTGTTAAATGATGCAATCTTTATATTACTATGTGTTTGTAAAACTGTAATAATAAAGATACATCAGCTTAATGTGGATGGTGCCACTAAAGAGACCATAACGATGACTTTGGACTGCAACTGATATGAACAGTTTCTCTATCAGTGAACAGTTTAACATAATAGACTTCATGTAACAATAAGACTGAAGTTCTTAGTGGCATAATTGCACTTTTTGACTATATAGTATACAGTTATAGAAGGGAAATTATTGATAATGGCACTATCCAGTGTCACTCAGATGAGGATGGCTTTTGGCTCTGGTTCCTCTCTTTCTTATATTGTTTCGGGGAGTTCTGGCTTGCTCATTAGGAATAAACTGATCAATTAAAAATGTATATAATTTTATATATTGATGTAAAGCTGCTTTGTGACAGTGTGTCCATTATTAAAAGCTCTGTACAAGTAAAATCAATTTGTATTTCATTAATAGTCATATGATTTAATTCATGTTTTTAAAATCTAATAACATTAAAATCCAATACTATATGCATCATAAGACAGCAAAAGGAAGTTCAGAAACTCTCACTCTCTGTCTCAAACTCTGAAGACCTGTGTCTTCAGAGGTGGAACAACTCCATCATTTGTTTAGTCTGACAAAGTGTTGAAAATATCCGAATAGCTGCCAATTAAATTTGACATCCATAAGAAAATTTATTTGGTCATGCTACAAATCTCCATAAGATTTTCTTCCTACCTCGCCCTACATCCCTGTACTCATCTGGTAGAATTGAGCAGCAGCAAATATTACAATGCTGATACGTCTCGGTAAATAATGACTGTCTACAATTGTTCTGCATTAATGCATGCCAAATTGTCACCTCAGAGCTGAGGCAACTTACACTGTGTTCACATTAGGAGGCAAGATGTCCATGTTATCTAGCCATGTTTATCTCCAGCGAGCGTGCTGGTTCAACATGGCAGGGATTCGAAAATGACAGTAGGAACAGATGCAGGAATAAAAAGGTGACTGTAATGACAAACTAAAGCAATGGGAACAACAAACAAATGGAAAGGTAAAGAGACTGAGCAGGATAATCACAAAATTATCGGAACTGTTCCAGATTGGATAATCTCATGAAGTTTGTCGACTTGATTTATAACCACGGAGCCAGTGAATTCTCATTGAATCATTTTTAAAGCTTTTAAAGGTAGTTAACAAATGGAACAAAAAGAAAAAAAAGACTTTAACTAGTCTATAGGCTTTCGTGTATCTTTATCCATTGCTCTGAGAAATGGAAATGATCACTCTGTATTCAGAGTTAAGTTATTAAGTTAAAAGATAGCCTTTTAAAATTTGGGGGATAAAAATATCTCTAGATGTGAGGCCTACTACACAATTATTATGGCCTTGAGATGTTGGTCAGGAGTTCAAGTGCAAGCACCACCAAGATGCCACTGTTGGGCCCTTGAGCAAGGCTCTTAACACTCTCCACTCTGGTGGTGCCTAATCATGGCTAAACCTGTGCTCTGATGCCAACTTCCTAAGCTGGGATATGCAAAGAAAAGTATTTCACTATGCAGCAATGTATCTGTGACAAATGAAGGTTTTGTTGATTTGCCGTGCAAACAATACTTGTATTGGGCAAGTCGTGGCCTAATGGTTAGAGAGTCTGACTCATAATCCTAAGGTTGTGGGTTCGAGTCTCGGGCCGGCCACGACTGAGGTGCCCTTGAGCAAAGCACCGAACCCCCCAACTGCTCCCCGGGCGCCACAGCATAAATGGCTGCCCACTGCTCCGGGTGTGTGTTCACGGTGTGTGTGTGTTCACTGCTGTGTGTGTGCATTTTGGATGGTTCAAATGCAGAGAACGAATTCTGAGTATGGGTCGCCGTACTTAGCCGTATGTCACGTCACTTTCACTTCACTAGTTAAAGTTGACTTAAAGTACAGTTATGTGCATATGTTTTCATGTGCTAACTGATACTTATACTGATTTTAGACAGTTTTACATAAATTGTTCTGGGTATATCATAATTTTTAGGGATGTAAAATACAAAAAGAACAAAACCTAGGCTGGTTTGGAAATTATTCTCTGAGCTTCCACTGTAGTATGGAGGCATATTAAAACTCAGGAAACAGCATAAGGTCATTCTTGCTCACAAAGGTCAGAGCATTTCCAAATCCAGCATTCAGACCACTAGCTGAAATCCAACACGTTTGCCTTTGAGGTCCTTGGCTTTCCTTGAAATCTTCATAAGTTTGGCAGCCCTGACTCCTCTATGGACTTATAAAGGTGCAGCCAAAAGCAGCTTCCCTTTAATTTTGTGTGATTCGAAAAATAAATAGTACTCTTACGAACGGTTTTTCAGAAGAACTCTTTCTGTACCTGAGGGTTGTAGCCACTCGTTTGATAAAGTCCTGCCTTTTGCCATGCTCCTCTGTGAAAATTCTAAGCAATTTAAGTTTCCCTGTCTATTGTCACTATTTCCATTTAAAAGAAGTTCTGTCATGAGGGGTCGTTTCTCTGGCTTCAAACAATCAGACCCGATACTAAATGACACTTTTTCCCTGCTGGCTTACAACACAGTATGCAGGACTCCTGCTGTTACTGTTCCTCTGTGTATCTTTAGTTTCTCATCTTAAAGCACAGGGATTCTTTTTCTTGAAATTGTGCAACTCCCTTTTGGAGGGGAAAAAAAAAACTTTTTTTCTTAATTGAGTGAACTTAGTAAGCCAGCTGACTTATTGCCTATGTAATCCACATGCTATTTAGTGTGTCTGTGTGTGTTCTTGTTTTTGTGTGCGTGTGTAGGAACATTTTTGGTTTATTTGATTATTCGACTAACTGTCTGTAAAGACAAACTAATGAGTTGCACCTCAATCGAATGCATTTCCTTCTAGTTTATTTATGTCTTTTTCAAAGGGACTCCATGTCTTTAACACATTTCTTCTGTCTTGCAAAGTTGTTCCCTAACTTGCTTGGCAGATCTGAGCAACTTTTAGAAAGTTTTGTTCTGTTCACTAAATCATTTATGAATTCAGTTTTGAAATATTAATGCTGACTTTCTTATCTAAAATGCTAGTCCTCTATTCTTGAGGACAGACCATAGAGAATGCACAAAGTTGGTAAAGCTGAGAAGACACTCGTCCAGACATTTGACTTTTTTTTTAACCAGCATATATTATAGTTAAAACATGCTGAGAAAGCCATTTCAAAAGTACTGTATTTAACATTAGCCGTACCCACCTAACCCTGCAAGTCTGTGCGGCTGAAGGAGATTTCTGAGTTATGGACTTTCATCCATGTCTGTTAATGTAACATAGAATAAAAAAAATCTGTCAATAATTCAGAATTCTCAGTGAGAAGGCAGCATAGTGTCTATCTTGGGCTTTGATGGTTTTGATGCCTGTGTTACTTGACCACTATGCATTAAACTGATTTTCTTTTGTTTATTTACAAGAATTTTGTCCATTGATGTTCAATTTACAGTCACTTCAGTACAGTAGACTGTCCAAATGGCTGCTTGGATCCTGCTACTGCACCACAAGACTCACTTCCCACATAGCAGGTATGTGGTCCCAATCTGGCATAAAGCTAGAAATGCTTTGGCTTTGCTCAGAAACAACCACATTTATGCAGTTAATTTGTATTATTATTATTATCATTATTATTATTATTATTATTATCATTATTATTATTATTATTATTATTATTATTATTATTATTATTATTATTATTATTATTATTATTATTATTATTATTATTATTGTTAATAATAATAATAACAATAATAATAATAATAATAATAATAATATTTTAACTCCTTATTATCAGATGAAAAAAGAGATTTGATGATGCCTACATTGAGCATTGGATTTCTTTGTCAATTTACACTCCACTTAATGGCTCATTAATGGCTCATAGGCTCTCAGGGCATTAAGAATTTTTAGTTTTTCACAAGCACTTCTGTTTTTACCTAGGGGCAATATATTCATAGAAAACCAAAAATATATATATATATTTTTTTTTCTTGTCTTGTTGATGCAGCTACATCATTATTCAGAGATTCTTTTGTCCAATGGATTGTTGCTCCATTTAAGAGAATTGTTAGTAAAACTAATTACAATGTCAATCCACAAATCTCTTTTACTTTGCTCAGTCAGATTACTCAGTATGATGCCTGTCCTCTCGATTCTTGAAGAAATGTAAAATGGAACCCTGGGATTTTCACTGGTCTGGTGCAGTGCTTTAGCCTCTGGCTTGGTTTTAGAGTGCCAGGAGCAGCTGAGTTAATTTCACATCATAATACTTAGATGGGAACAATTAGAGTCATAATCATCATTTTACATAGTATTAATGTGTTACTGTAGCCCATAGTGGCTGGTGTAAATGGGCTAGCTGGACAATCTCAGAGTGTGGATTCAAGCATTTTGACAGTAACAGTCATGTCAGGTTATTACGCAGATTGGAAAGACACCCTAGATTTCAGGATAAAATTTTAAGCTCACTTTTCTGAAACACCCGTCCTTTAACTGGTGAGTCACTCTGATTGGTGTGATGGTCACATGTCTGAATGCTTTCGGCAGTATATTGTATACACAGTAGATCATTTGATACACATGAATCTGAAATTTAGTTGCTTATTTGCTTTTAAGTATATGGGCAAAAGTTTTCCCTGCATCATTTGTGTGCCATCAGTGAGACTTCATAATATAATGTATTGCTATATCAAGCTACAGAAATAAGATTTTAGACTGTAACATATGTCCCTTTTTTTTTGTATTATAAAAACACTTCTGACTCGTGTTTTTAATTAGATTTGTGATATGATAAAGTTTTGTTTAGCAGATTAAACAGGTTGATGATTTTTTGTGTGAACAGGATTTATGGCTCACTCCTCGACAGAAAGGCGCTCATGGATGTCGGGGGGAATTTCACGGCTCTGTTAAGTTACTGGAACATTAATGATTTGAGTTTAATGACAAAGTTAAGAACTTGAAACGAGATAAATAAATAATTGAAAACGAAGACCATCTGGAGCAGTGTAGGTGTGATGCACTTGTTCTGACAGGTGTAGGCAAAAAATGTGTGCGTCCTTCCTTCTATCCCAGAACACACACACAGACACAGACGTGACGGCTCCTCAGGTGCGAGGAAGTCAGGGGAATTACTTTTGTTTAACCAGTGAGGTGAAAAGAAAGTTATGGATTTTTCATTTTTTTATTAATTGAGCTTTAATAAAAAAAATTAAAGAAAAGCTTTTATGACAGCAGTTCTCAGTGAAGTTCTAACATTTCTGTGATCTGCTGCCAAACATTATCATGCATGGCTGAATGTGGAACAGCGAAATAGTTCCTGCACACACACACGCACACACACACACACACACACACACACACACACACACACACACACACACACACACACACACACACACACACACACACACAAGTTAGTGATGGTAAATAAATCAGATTTCATGGAGAGAAATACAGTGTGTTTTTTAAGCTTTGCAGTCATCAAGGTCATTTTGATGTGTCAAGTAAAAGTAATTGTAGTGTTAGAATGGCTTTGTACGAGACAGACACTATGTGTACACAGTAATAATACTGACAATATCAATGCCATCACACGTAAGGATGGATTAAACCTTCATGAGCCTTGTGTACTGTAATTACACATGACCAGTGTATGCAAACAACTGCACACAATTGCAAACATCTGAATTTTATTCATAATACAGTCATACTCTTTCTGACACTGAGGCGTATTCATCTGTTTTATAGTATTGTGGATATAATAGAACATCACTATACAGCTAGGAAAGGAGTTGGGAATTATACATGTATTTAAAAAAAGATCTTTTCCATTATATTCAAATTCTATTTTTATCTTATTTCTAAACGATTTCCCTTGCATGTTGTCTTGTGTGTATAGGTTGTATAGGTTGTATTTATAGACAAAATGTGAATTTATAATATTAGTGATTTATTCGTTCAATCATACAGTAGACTGGCTGAAACGTTAACTGCTTTTAAATATTCGGCAGTGATTCGTGTTTCAAGTATATACCAGTCACATGAATTTCCATCGCATTTTAAAGCGATGTTAATGAATTAATACGGAAATAAAGTCCAGTAGATTGCTTCACAGTATTTGCTACCATGTTCAAACCATACAAAAACTATCCATTACTTCTGCACAAGACCCCAGTGACCCCCTGCCTTCCCTGTATTGTGTGTCTTGTGTGTGGGGCTTTATGCTGAACCATCTGAATATGTATATATCATCAGTGCTTTAGCAGATATTCGAAAATGTTAGTGTGTGGTGTTGTCCAGAGGGGATAATCCTATCCTCCTATTCTCAGCAAGTCTTTATTGGATGTAAATATAAACAGATTTGTATTTTATTTACTCAGAAATGAGCAGACAAACAAAATGATGACAAATCCACTCGCATCAAATTATCAGACAGAATCAAATAATCAGATTTTGCCAGCAGAGTTTACAATTTGTCTTCCATGAGTAATGGTGCCATTGTTTGATAGAGAAACAGAGAGTGGAGAGCAAATCAGAGCAAATTCCATCTTTTTTTCCAGTTGATAGTAGCTTTCTGCATTCATGAGACTGGTGTGTGTGTGTGTGTGTGTGAGAGAGAGAGCGAGCGTACTACTGAATATTCACATTAGTCATTTGGGCTCCTAAGCAGATTTCCAGGGTATTTATCAGTGAAGTGATAATATGACATTAAAACCCATCATTATGCCAAAGTGCCCTCAGACACGTCCCTCTCTTTCCTATCTCTGCTCTCATCTTCCCAATACTGTGCAAAGAGTGTGGCATTTAAAATGTGTGTATGCAGACATCCACCCATACAAGCTAGCCATCATGAATGTGTATGTGAGTGTGTGTGTGTGTGTGTGTGTCCTTGCTGCTGTGGGTGGAATATTTACCTGTGCCTCGCTTGCTAGGTTAGCAGTTCACCATAAATCATGCTGTTTTGCGATTGGCCTGAGTGCCTTTTGCAAGCCTGATGTGACCTCAATAATGGCATAAGCCAGAACACATAAACAAAACTAATGGAGTATTGAACTTTGATACAGCACTGGCCAGGTCTAATCTAACACCCAGCACAGCCCAAGCCCAATCAGCATCACAACCATAAATATATTCATGCCTCTGTCTGCTCGCAACCTCGATGTGTCATCAACAGCTATCAGCACAAAATCGACGTCCTCTGCCAGGCCCACAGAGCACACTGTAAATCGGTGCTGAATAAAACATCATGCATCCACACAAACAAAACATACTCGCTCACAAACAACTTCACTGATCAATAATTATGGAGGAAACTAGTTTGTGGTGTTAGTGTAAGTACGTGTGTGAGATTTGGTTTAGTGGAGATGGAAGGATAGGGGCCATGACTGGCCTGTGTGTGTGTGTGTGTGTGTGTGTGTGTGTGTGTGTGTGTGTGTGTGTGTGTGTGTGTGTGTGTGTGTGTATATATAAAGATAAGGGCTCGCAGAGGTAAGTGTATGTGAGGATTGGTGTGTTTTGGTTTTGGGTATTTACAGATGCTAATGTTCTCACTCACATTCAAACACTCAGGACAGAAACAGAACCTGAGCTTAAACACACACACACACACACACACACACACACACACACACACACACACACACACACACACACACACACACACACACTTGTGAAACGGCCCAGAGAAAGAGATGAAAGGATGATTGGGTAATATCAGAAGGAAGGTGTGATTGAATAAGAGAGTGATAATGGTTTGGAGAGCTCCAGCAGAGCACAAGCACACAGACAGCTGGGAGACATCATACAGGAGACACCCTGTGTGGAGGGAGCCATGCATTTTGTAGCTGTTTGAGGGCTGTTAGTCGGCCCCCTAAAGAGCAACAAAACTTCAAAACCAAATGATTTCTTTGCTGTGTGTGTGTGTGTATGTGTGTGTGTGTGTGTCAGAGTTTGAAATTGACTTTCATAGCATAGCTAGTTCATAGAATAGTGGTGTTTAAAAAGGAAAAAAAATGGCATGATCCAGATTGGTTAACCCTGTTTCTCACCACAGTAGCTGGCAGTTAATAAGAAAATGATGAACAACCTTCAGTCACTTTCACTAACTGCTGTCTACAAAAGGTGGCAGTAGATCCAGAGTGTATTCTGGAAATAATAGACGTGAGGATGGGATACAACCAGGATGGAAAACAGCACCATATACTGTACACACGCACGCATGCACGTACGCACGCAAACACACACACACACACACACACACACACACACACACACACACACACACACACACACACACACACACACACACACACACACACACACACACACACACACACACACACACACACATACCTGTGTACCTGTGGGCAGTTTATCTAAGCTAACTTGGACAACATGGAATGAATTTGGAGGGTGGAGGAAACTGAAGTATCCACAAATTTGAAAGGTTATGTAGTGTTGTATGTTGTGTACTGTGTTGTATACTGTGTTGTGTATTGTGTACTGTGTTGTGTATTGTGTTGTATTGTGTACTGTGTTGTGTTCTGTGTTGTGTTTTGTTGTGTACTGTGTTGTGTTGTGTGCTGTGTTGTGTGTTGTGTACTGTGTTGTGTGTTGTGTACTGTGTTGTGTGTTGTGTACTGTGTTGTGTGCTGTGTTGTGTGTTGTGTACTGTGTTGTGTACTGTGTTGTGTGTTGTGTTGTGTACTGTGTTGTGTGTTGTGTTGTGTACTGTGTTGTGTGCTGTGTTGTGTGTTGTGTACTGTGTTGTGTACTGTGTTGTGTGTTGTGTACTGTGTTGTGTGTTGTGTACTGTGTTGTGTGCTGTGTTGTGTGTTGTGTACTGTGTTGTGTGCTGTGTTGTGTGTTGTGTTGTGTACTGTGTTGTGTGCTGTGTTGTGTGTTGTGTTGTGTACTGTGTTGTGTGCTGTGTTGTGTGTTGTGTACTGTGTTGTGTACTGTGTTGTGTGTTGTGTACTGTGTTGTGTGTTGTGTACTGTGTTGTGTGTTGTGTACTGTGTTGTGTACTGTGTTGTGTGTTGTGTTGTGTACTGTGTTGTGTGTTGTGTTATGTGTTGTATGTCGTGGTGTGTGTTGTGTACTGTGTTGTGTATTGTGTTGTATGTTGTGTTGTGTTCTGTGTTGTGTTTTGTTGTGTACTGTGTTGTGTGCTGTGTTGTGTACTTTGTTTTGTACTGTGTTGTGTTGTGTTGTGTACTGTGTTGTGTGCTGTGTTGTGTGTTGTGTTGTGTTGTGTACTGTGTTGTTTGTTGTGTCATGTGTTGTATGTTGTGGTGTGTGTTGTGTTGTGTGTTGTGTTCTGTGTTGCGTTCTGTGTTGTTTTGTTGTGTACTGTGTTGTGTTGTGTACTGTGTTGTGTGTTGTGTTGTGTACTGTGTTGTGTACTGTGTTGTGTGTTGTATATACTAATCAGAGATAAGCCCATAAGCTGTCACACAGTGAATAGAGTTTGATATTAATTCATTTTGGATGAATTCATTTCTTCCAGGTTTCTGTTTAGATGAAGCACACGGACACTTTGGCAAGTCTATATTTATAAATAGGGCTTTAATTAAATATGGCTTCAGTTATTCATGCTCTAAGATGAATAAAACATCTAGCGAGCAAATGTCACATTACTGAGAGGTGAGATTTTGAAAAGGGTTTAATTTTCTGATTTTGGCCTCAAACAGTTATAAAAAATAAAATTAAAAATCAAAGTCACACTTTTTCCATCTTATTTGCAGAAACCTCAAACAAAAGCACCACTAACTCAGTGAAATGTCTTTGGATTTCTTTCACTGAAGCTTGGATGACATTCTGCTAAATTCTCTCCTTTTCCTAGCACACTGTCCTCCTTATTACTTCATTAGATTAGATGTACATGAAGGTAATTTGGGTCAATAAGACAGGATACTGATGAATATGACATCAAATATGACCATGAGGTCCCGAGGCCAGGAGTGTGTTTTCATGTAGCTGAAGCTGATTCATCATTTACCTTTAAAGCAACACTTATGATGTTGTATGACTGAGAGTTTTATGAATCAGACATAAATTTCTTAATTCTATGTGTCATTTCACATGCAGTGTGTGTATGAGGAGTGTGAGCAATTCAACACAACCATATTGAGCTGGAAATGAAAGATTTGTTTTCTTTCTTTCTTTTTAAAGTATTTCCATATTTCTGACAGAATTGACAAATCTCTATTTTGCTGGTTGGGTTAAAACACACAGTCAGTCATGATCTAAGGTCCAATATTTTGGGTGTCAGATCAACTCCATCTTTGAACTCCATTTCCCAGAACACACCACGACCACCAACATATTCACAATCTCCTTCTAACCATAAACCTGTTCCCAGTTTCACACACACACGCACATACACACACACACGTTCAATTCATTCACACAGATGTTATGAAGCGTCCACTGCTTTTTTTTTTTTGACTCTGCACATTTCCAGGTTTTTGTATTCCACCAGTTGCTATGACATCCTGCCTACTCACCATCTGAACCTCTGCCTGATTTTGGATTGTTTGCTGACTTTCATTAAACTGTCTCCTGCACTTACATCCATTCAAGCCTCTCCATTGTGACACTGGGTAGATCTCTGGCTTGAACATCTTTGGCCCCATACAATTACACGTTGTAACATTTTGCCTACCTAATCTTCTGTGAAGTGATGAACAGAAATAAGCATAAACTATAGATAATTTACATAATGACCTGTGAAATTACTATTACTGTAAGAGAACTATCAAGCTAAGGAGAGAAGGTGTGGTGTACAAGGAGAGGTATTTGTTCTACAGTACACTATATATATACAGTTCACTATAATATATGTGATATTTTGACCTTTGGCTGGTCATCGACAACCTCTTTAACCCTCTGGCCCTGTTGGTGGATCCTGTAAGATTACTCGTAGATGTCACATTAGTATCAGGGCAATATGATGCAAGGTGAGTAATAAACCAATAGTTAATACGAAGGCTAAAAGTGCTAAAATACGGTTGTGGACAAAAATATGATTGCCAGGTTCAGATGGTAAAGATAGTTTAACAATAATATATATGGTATGTTCATGGTTGTTGGTAGAGCTAGTTAATGAGCTAGTTAATGATGGTCACTCTAGATGAGTTTAGTCATTATTATTTAAACAATTTATCTTTTCTACCAGCTTAGATTAAATATCATTTTATGGTCATTTTGATGAACGAATGTCTTCAAACTTTATTTCCAAACAATTATTAGTAGTATAATTTGACGGCTGTGTGGAGTTCTTCATGTTCTCCACATGTCCATGTGAATTATCTCTCCAGGTTCTTCTCAGATGCCAAAAAAACACCAGGAGCTAGATTAACTATGCTAATTTGCCCCTGGGTGTGAATCGATGTGCATAGTGCCCTTGGCATCCCACCCATTCCTAAATTATACCCATTCCCAGTTTACAGCAATAACTCTAATCAAATCAAATATAAATATTTATTAGTAGAGTACACTATGAAGTATTGCTCTATATTTGCTAATTATAATGAATAAATAATGACTTAATTCTAGTGATTAGAGGCTTTATTTCAAAATTGGATTATCTGGCATAATTGTCTCCAGAACACTTTCAATGATTTAATCCCTTAACTGAATGCCAGTCATCACTCTGATTTTGCGCACTTTAAATAGCAGGATTGCAGAGTTGTGTTGAGTCACAGTCATACATACAGCCTTTTTCCCATGATTCCCTCTTTATTTTCTTTAACTGTCCCAATGCTAACTTCTGGATCTTCATGAATCTGCTGCTCATTCTGCAACATGGCTGTGAAAAGTGCTATTCCGGCTTATATGTATGAATTCAAGCTTACAGACACCTACAATTAACAACCATCGCTATGACCGATGACAGAGGAGAGATAGTAGACCATGACCAATTTTCTCTCTCTTAAATCCTGGACTAGGAAATCTGCAGCATTGTCGAGATTGAAGCTTTCACTCTTTCCCGAAACTATGACGACTGCTTTGCTGTTTACGTCACCCAGGAGCCAGTCATACGTACAGTTCAAGAACATTTGATGCCAGTTGGAAGTAGATGAACAATTTATTTAACTTGCTTGTGGAAATCCAAAGTGTCAAAGTTTTTATTGTGCAAAGGTCATTCCTGATAATGTGGGTGTCAGAGGCTCACTGTGACAGATTGTTGTTAGATTTAAATAGAACTCTGCCAGCTCTGCTGCTCTGTTTATAGACATGGTAAATCTGTCTGTCTATCAAGTAAAGACGGAGTGAGAGCAAGAGCGAAAGAGAGAGAGAGAGAGAGAGAGAGAGAGAGAGAGAGAGAGAGAGAGAATGAGGCAGATTGAACTGAGGTAGGCGATAGAAGAAGTGAGAAGAAAGTCAAGGCGAGAACATGGCAGGGAGAAAGGGAGAGAGAGAAAGAGATAAAAAGAAGAGAGGAAGAAACAAGAGAGAAATAGAATGTGAGGTGCGAGAGCAATGAAGTCAGTGACGGTTGTGCCTGTTACCTGTCAACAGCTTGTCTTCCCTGTCAGAGCAAGCAAGAAATGTAAGCGGAGTGACTGTGTCTCACCCTCGTGTGTGTGTGTGTGTGTGTGTGTGTGTGTGTGTGTGTGTGTGTGTGTGTGTGTGTGTGTGTGTGTGTGTGTGTGTGTGTGTTTGTTTATGTGCATGATGGAGGAAAGTGTAGCTGTGTATATAGTAAATTCTTCAGCTTTTTCCTAAAAACCTTTGGTAAAAAAGTTCAAATACAGAAAAAGATTTTATACTGTTTGAGATTAATAGTAATTTGAGAGGAGATAAAAATAAAAGTGAGTTTCTGTGAAAATTTCTTAGATAGCTGTTGACTATTACAGTATGTAGGCTTGGTGGGTTGAAACAAAAAGCTGATGATACTGCAAGCCATGGATTGTAGAGCAGTTTCTGGAAAGACAAACCTCACAGTTACACAGTATTTAGTCCAAACTGACAGAACAAATGAAATAAAAAAAACACCAATTTCTCCACCAATGATTTTTTTCCAACAAATTTCAATTTCTGAAGCTTATGATTCTAAAGTTGTATGTGAAGGTTTATGGAAGACATAAAAAAAAAAAAACTTTTCACCATATTTTCAAATGTTTTGGAAGCACCACTTTTGCCTTTCGACTTTCTCAAAGTTAAAAGTGAAGCTATTATCATCGCATCTATGTTAAGAAAAAGATCAAATCGAACAGCATTATAGCATCAAACCTGGAAATTAACTATAGAAACAGTGGATTAGATGTAAATGAAATGACATGTTAAGAAAGTTTTGACATGAAAATTGTGTAATTTATGTACTGTATTTAGCCCAGTTTTAAAAATGTATGTTACAATAAATAAATAAATAAATAAATAAATAAATAAATAAATAATTGTTAAACAATATTAAAATAGATATTTTCAGTTAAAATAAAAATAAAACTGATAAATTCTTAAATTGTTAAATTTGTAAATCTTAGTTTTTGTTCCTTTTATAAACGTTTTTCAACATTTGTGTTTTAAGGAATTTAGCTGGTACAGTATATGTGGACTTTGAGGTAACTGAGAACAGAAAGGACAATTAAGCCATTTTAATTTACTTTTCATTAAAAGGGAAACTATCATTTATTTAGAAATGAAATTTACTGATGTTGGTATTATTTGGTATTATTTTTCATGTAATTTCCGTTTTACACTGTAACGGTTTTAAAATGTGAGTATTTTCATTCGCTATACTCTGTTTCCTAGTGTTAGGCTCTGATTTGAGAAATAAGAGTTCTACAATCACACAAGTATAGAAATGTTTAGAGTTAGTAACATTAACTAAAGAACACAAGGCCCCTTTCTACAAATATTGAGAGTAGACGAGCGACATGTACTTAGATGATTCTGGACACTGAGCACATCACAGACACAAACTGTGAAATTTTTATGTGTTTTTGTTTTGTATTGTTTTTTTATTCATTCAAAGCTAAAAAAAAATTGTGACAGATTGTTCTGCAGCACATGAAGGAGAATACAGCACACTGCAGCTTGAGAAATACCAGACCGGTCACTTAGTCCGGGGTCTAATAAAGTGCTACACAGTATTAGCATTAGATTCCATGGCAAACAGAAATGGCTTATATATAACCTCCTGAGTCTGTTCTCCTTTTGTACAGCAGCATTCAGTGGTTCAATTGACTGGTCTTATATTGTCTTCATTTATGGATATTTGTCGCCTTTTTTTTTTCATATCTAATATTTACACCATGAATATGGCATTACTGGTTTTAAGAAAGTATTCGTTGTATTTTTGTTTGTGCATCTATAAATGCACAAGCTTGTAAAACTCACCACCATAATTTGTATCTAAAAACTCAATAGCTCATTAAAATTTATGTGATCTGAAGTAGAACAGTTGAAGTGTATGTAAGTTAACGTTCTTGTGCGTCGGTTTTTGTGCACTCTGGAGAGCAAGTAGGATACAAGTAGGTTTTTTTTTTTTCAAGCGTGTTTTTTCTTTTAATGAAGATACAAGACATAAAAGCACATCTGATCAAACCATATAAAAATATACCCACCACAAATACAATACAGTGGAAAAAGTCTTTTCTTTTTGTGATACTAATTTAGATGTTGTTATATATATATATATATATATATATATATATATATATATATATATATATATATATATATATAAAAATTAAGTAAAGGAGGTATATTATATATTGTATATTGCATAGTAGAGCATGTATTTGAAGAAAAGAATGAGCAGCCGTATCATAACCGTTGGTCAATCAGAACGTGCATCAGCATTGACTCCTGTTTCTGGCTGCTCTTTTGTTTTTTGGTATTTTTAGACTCCCTGCGTAAATATACAGTTGGTAGACTTGGATAAGTGTGTCTGAAGTGTGTTATGAATATAAATGTAGTGAAAAAGGATAAACTCCATGTGGGATGATGGTGTTAAGGAATTGGCTACGTGAATGAGGCAACCACAGTGTCATTGTTGGGAGTGAAGCAACTATTTAAACCTATTTCTCATAAACATTAACCTCATAAATGTGGTTAAAATGAAGAAGTATATGCAAGCACAAGCAAGGTACCTATTTTCACAACAGATTATTTTCCAGAACTGTATCATGCAGTGAAAAAATTGTTCAAATTAAAAGTTAGCTTTTATTTAAAGCTGGACTTGGAATCACTGAGTCACCTGTTTGCATGAAGCAACCACGCTGGCCAATTTATTTCAGTCCCAGAAAACTTCTTACTTCTAATTGAATCATATTTAATGACGCCATTACATAGGGAGCATGCTGGGTAATGGTCCCTTTTGGTAAGGCTTATATAAGACCCCTTGCTGTTCCCACTGAGATTAGTGTGACTCCCTTCTTCTCATTACATCCCGTAATGTCTCACTAAATCCAAGTCTGTCGCATTATACGTGTCATGTGTTTCATTTATGTCTCCAGATCAGCCTGGAAGTTCACACCCTGGCATCAGTCTGCCACACGATCACACCCGGCTTCCCTTTTATCTCTGTTCCTCTCACATTTGCTCACTTCCTATTTAGCTGGCTATATCTTTAACTTCGATTGACTATAGTTCAACCAAATCCCCCCCCCCCCTCTCTCTCGTTATCTCCGGGCCTCCTTCAGACTTCCTCTTCCTCTCTCATTAGTGTCCTTCTGTAGCATAGCAACAGACAGGCTAACAACAGACAGACTCAGTGATGATGGTGCTGAGAAACAGGACATCAGCCTCAGCAGCAGTCACCTGCTTATCCTTCTGGGAAAAAGCAGCTTGTTCTGTCACTAGGAAATCTTTTTGATTATGACTTGTGTCAAGCTGCAGAAGTCCAAGCAGAGACTGAGAGCAGGGGGCGTGC